>NC_069499.1:814107320-814282320 GCF_027579735.1 Bombina bombina
CAATCATGGTTGCTTGAGATAAAAGGGATAAAGCTTTTCTTATACTTCCAAACATTTTGGTTCAAACCAAGTACAGAGGCGGAGTCAGGCCCCCCTAAGTGAGAAATTATGGGAAGCCCAGGTTTATGATTGGTTCAATGGCAGAGTCTTGTTGGTCCCATGGATACAAGTTTGCAGTCCTCAGGCATGAAATCTGGGCATTTCTGTGAGGGGAATAATGCCTCACAAGAATAAAAACAAACACATAAAAAAGGTTCTTTGCCACTACAGCAAATTCATTTTTGTAAAAAAAAATTAAAAAAAATGCAGTTGTAACATATTTTAAAATATCCTCTATTACATACAACAGGAAAAAAAAGCAAAAACAGCTTTAGTCTTTTGTTCTTTCACACCTTATACCTATGGCAATAGCAGGGAGCAAGTTAATTAATAAAGGGGTGATATAGCAAGCTATGAGCTAAAAAATAGTACAAGATAATCATTTTAATAATTAATGCATAATAATAATATATATTTAAGCTTTAAGTCTATGTAAATCAATACGATCGTGTCCATTGACACCCCCTGCTAGTGGCCGATTGGGCTGCAAGGGGCGGTATTGTGGTGCAATGATAAATGCCAACAGTGTATGCTGTCGGCATTTATCGATGAGCAGCGGACATGATATGCTACTTCACACATTGATAAATATACTCCTTATTAATTAACACTATTTAAACATTTTAAAGGGACATTAAACACTAAATACATTTCATGCACTTTCCTCTAATTATGGGTGCCACAATTTTTTAACTTAAGTTTCACTGCAGGCATCTGAGGGAATTAAGAGTTTCTACAAAATAGTGGCACTCGTGACTAGAGGGAGGGGACAATAACCGTAATACTTGGCTTATAAAATATATTTAGTGTTTAATGTCACTTATTATTTTTGCATGAAAAAAATCTTTTTATTTAAATCTGTTCATTTTGTTTTTGAAACTAACAGAATGAACATTTCACACAGGCGGTCCATGGGCTAAAAGCACATTGGCTTACAAGAAGACTCTTATATAACTCTATTGATGGGCAGTAAGACACCCCACGTACATAAGATATATATATATATATATATATATATATATATATATATATATATATATATATATATTTTATATATATATATATATATATATATAATTAAAATAGCAATTAATTAAAAAAAAATAAAAATTAAACACTTCTTCCTTTTGTGTAAAAAATGTTTTTGTTCCACGCTCCCTAGAGAGCTCAGAGGCTGAAAAGTAAATTCTGTAACCTGCAAATCCTGCAAATGAAATAGCTGGTTTAGGCAATTTGCAGCATCTTGGAAACCTAGGTAACTGATTTTGCTTTTTGGCCCCTCTAGGGAGGGTGGGACAAAGCAACATTTAAGTATTTTTAAAATATAATTCAAAATTAAAAGTTTCATGACTACTTGACCTAATTTATTAATCTTTTTCTTTTTTACTTGACTATTCCATTAAAGTTAGATTATATTTTGTATTTTTTAAAGGAAATACTTTCTTGAGCTTAGTGAACTTCACACACCACAATTCTGCTTCCAGTAACATATCTGATTCTTTTTATTCTAAACTTTGTAAAAGTTTAAAGCCATAAGCGGCCTTCCTGCTGGTTTTGAAATATAGAAGTCAGACAAAGATGGTCTACAGTTTTAAATGTTTAAAAACCTTGAAATCAACTTGAAGGTCTACAGCAGTAGGCATTGCTGTGAGATGACACCTCTGTGGCTTGTAAAATATTCAGAAATGTGTATGAACTGAGCGTTGATTGTTGCTAATCAGCGGGGAGGTTGTTTTGTAGGAGACGTTGATCTGACGAGGTTGAATCGTCCTCTAGAGGGCTGCGTTAACAACCCAATATTGTCAGCTGTATACAAGGAGCAGAGTTTGCAAACATGGCAATCACTGGGGGAACATGCTCAGAAATGATTAACATTTTTATTTTGGCCGGTGTGGGGGAAACAGAACTGCTTACACACACAACATTTATATATATATATATATATATATATATATATATATATATATATATATATATATATATATATATTCTAAATGAGGGAAATGCAATTAAATAAATAGTAGTAAATTAGATCAATGCATACACTGAAGATAGAATCTGTAATCGAAATGTCTGCTATGATGCAAAAATTAAAGTGACGGTGCATTCTCATCGTACAGGTTGTTTTTTTCTTTTTTTTCTTTTTTATCATATTTACTAGATGTGCCTAAGCTTTTGTGAAAAAGTGATTAAAAAAAGAAAAAATATAAATTCTAGTTTTCTAGTTTTCTAAGGAGCTTATATATTTAAAGTTGCAAAAAAAATATTTTAAATAGGTAAGATTTTATTTTTATATCTAGTTCATACACAAATATTTGAAGAGCTACTGTCCATGTAAAGGGAAATACAAGTTTTTACAAGAGAAAGGACTATTTGAATGAAATTACTTGTAAATACTTAAAGTGGTATTAAAGTGCTGGGTACAGCTTCAATAGCAAGGTTACCACTAACTATGCTATTGCTTTTGCTCCTTTTCCTGGAGCTCTCTAAAGGTGTTCCCTTATTTTAATCCTTTACAAGTGCTGGTTAGTGAAGCTCTACATTTATACACTGGGTGCTGCCATCTTTAAATGTAAGTGTTCTTATACTCTGTGACATAAGCGGAGCACATTCACATATCAGTGATATTAGCCGCGTTCAGCGCCAGTTAAATCCCCTGAGTGATGACATGGCGCTGGGAAACGTCATGGTTTTGGAAACGTTAAGAAAACGCTCCCAAGCCGTGTCATTGGGAGCTGAGACGCTCAGACGCTTGCTCTTCTCACTCCCAACATTACCAGCAAGCTGGAAGCGCTTGGACTGACGTCACCTGAGCATTCAGCGAACGCCCAGCACCTCGCTTGGAAGCCTTCCCCGAAGGCTCCAATCAAGGCTGGACTCGCTGGAGGTGCTTGCCGAATGCGACTTCTGTTGTCTTCTTGACGAGCTGTATCACACACTTCAGTTTAGCATTCACAACACAGAGCGAGAGCTGTACATTTTTTGCAGTGCCTGCAATTCTCCATATTATTCCTGAGGGATTTTTTATATTTGTTATGCAACTTTTAAACTGTATAAAAAATGCAAATACATAAAACTTCTGCTTTCTATTATGCAAGCTAAGCTAAAGTACAAGGTACAGTATATCTGTCAAAATGCCAGCAACATCTGTAATCTGTAAAAGTGCACTGCTCCTATCACAGGATGCAACAATATATATGCTACAAGATGGCTGCACTATGTATGCTACAAAATGGCTGCACCCAGTAGAAAGATGCAGAGCTTTACCAACTGGCTTCTGTAATGAGTTCAACACAAAAAGCACAACAGCACTTCTGTTTTAATTAGGATGCTCAACTTTATATCAAGGGTATGTCCATACAAAGCTGTGTTTAAGATTTAACTGAGTCCTTAACCATGCTACAGATACAAGAATCACTCTTTTTAAAGGTACAAAAATGAGTGGATTAATTACTTACATTTGTGAGGGAATTTCTAACTAACATAAATCTCTCTCTTACACCATCCTGTAATGAGTTAAAGTAAGAGAATGGCTTTATAAAGAACTTCAAGTACAGGAGGAAAAACACTATTATAGAGAGTAGTAACCGTACTACTGTAGTTGTACTCAGCAGTTACATTAATGTCCCTTTAAAAACTAAAGTACCTGCTTGTCAAATGTCCCTTTTGCATTGTTACAAATTATTTCAGGTACAGCTGACTACAGCACTTTTTACTGTACACAAAAAGCAATATCCCATGAAGTAACAGCTGTATCAGCACCCAATAGGCTGCAGGCACAATCTGGAACCAATACGCCTGTAATTCACTGGTGTGTGCTTTTTTGGTGTGCAGTTGGACATATCATATAGGCACCTTCAGTGTTTACAATCACTCTCATTTTTTTAAAGGGATTTGGTTTCCATCTATTTATGTTTACTCTTTATAGAACCAAAAGAATGTAAAACAGCACCAAATCTTTTTTTAAGTCTCGGGCAGGGGATGCCACCTCCTCAATAATATCAAAGAACAAAGCAATCAAGCCAAGAAATGTGTCTAAATGGACTTTTATTTGTCCATAGGTGTCCTAAACAAACAGACCCCTATGTACAAATAAAGGTCCTTTTAGACACAATCCTTGGCTGTAGTGCTTTGTTCTTTACTGTTTGCTGAGCCCCTTTCTAAATTCTTAGGGTAACATCACAAATGCATTAGGAATGATGGACATTATAGATATAATTGTTTTCCAGTTTAATGACTAAGAAGAAAAATAGCAATTTTGTTTCTAAGTAGTAGAGAGAAAGGGTTTGTACTACAGCCTGTAGACAAAAAGTAAAATAACCAGGGTAAAACCATGAGCCACATAGCAGCATTTGAGCTCACCAATTCATCGTACACCTTGCTTGGGTAAAGAGCAAAGGAGCAGGCCCTTATAGGTCTGAGTAATATATACTATAAATAGTTCCTATTTGTTACCCTAGATGGCTAACCTTGGCACCCAGATGTTTTGGAATTACATTTCCCATGATGCTTTAGCACTCTGCAGTCTAGTTGAGCATCAAGGGAAATGTAGTTCCGAAACATCAGGGGTGCCCAGGTTTGCTATTACTGCCTTCGACAAAGCAAGCAGATCGTCCATTTTTTTGCTGCAAAACCAAATAAACCCGGTCATTTTGTAGAAAATTACACACACAGATACATCACACAGATACACCATCTATTTTGCCGGTTACATACAGTGATTTTTGATCCATTATGGACTTGATATTAGCGTTGGACACACAGTATTACTTATTAAAGTCTGTTGCTCATGATTTTTAATTATGTAACCTGTATATGGTTGTATATTTATGAAGTTTATATTTTTAATTTATTTCTCTCATTAAATTGTGACAATGTAGAAGGAACACAGCTCCTTTTCTTGTACTGGCTTATTTATTACATATTTTTTATAACCATGTGCTGATCAAGAACTCTTTTATTTTAAATATTTATGTTAATTTGTGCAGTGTCCATTACTTCCTGCCAGCCGAGAGCTGCTGTTCCTGAGCTACAGGCATCTATCTTCATATGCTAATGGAGCATAATCAGTGCTCTGGTTCCATATGAAGGCAGATGTCAGATTGTTACAGACAGTGACACAGTGTGTGTCACCATCTGTAACAATCATTTGCTGGTGCCGGTGGGAAGTGTGGAAGGAAAAGTGGGAGGGAGGTGGGTGGCCCAGCGAGTGGGGGAAGGAGTGGGAGGGGCCCTACACTGCAGAAAAAATTAAAGGGAGAGGGAGGGATGGATGGGGATCTACACTACAGACAAGGAATGGAATTGTTAGGGAAGGTTCCCATGTGTAATGATTGCCAGAAGTGGAGAAGTGGGGGGACAACAACACTACAGAAAACATTTTAAAAATATAAAACAAACAAATAATAAAAAGGAGGGGGGGTCACTACACTACAGAAAAAATATATATAAATACATTAAAAATCTAATAAAAAAAACTATATATTGGGTACTGACAGACAGCTGTCAGTACCAAAAATGGCCATCAATAGTGGGAGGGTTAGAGATCTGTTTGGGATGAATCAGGGATGTGGGAGGGTTGAGGAGGATCACTACACTGAAGAAAAAATCACTTCTGGGAATAATAGAAGTATGGTGCTCAGTTGTTATTAGCAGCCTTCTAATTACCAAAAACCAATGGCAAAGCCATCTATGTCTGTTATTTCTGAACAAATGAGATCCCAGAGAAGATTTTACAATAATTTGTGTCATGATTCCACAAGCGGTATGTAAATAATTTCAGTGAAAAGCCCAAAGTTTATGAAAAGTTAACAATTTATATGATCGGCTTTGGGGGTGAAATGGTGGCATGAAATATACCAAAATGGACCTAGATAAATACCTTGAGTTGCCTACTTAAAAAAAAAAATACATAGTTTTGATAGGTAAATTAAAAAACTATCTCTGTTTAAATGAAGTGATAACAAAAATGCTAAAAATTCTCCGGTATTTTAGGCAAGTTCTCTGACGGATTAAACAGCTTTCCAATTGTCTTTATCATCAAATTTTCAATGTTTTCTTGGTATTCTTTGTTGAAAGCTAAACCTAGGTAGGCTCCTTTGCTAATTTCTAAGCCTTTAAAGCTCTATTTACCATGTGCCATATAGGTAACATTGTTCTCACTCCTGTAAGTTATTTATGAGTCACTACTGTGGCTAAAATGCAAGTCTGACAAAAGAACTGAGAGAAGTGTGAAGTCTGCAGAGGTTTAGATACAAGGTAATCATAGAGGTAAAAAGTATATTAATATAACAATAAACATTCTGGAGTAGACTGTCTTTTTAAGTTATGAACATATCAGTTCCCTCATCTCCCTAAGGGAAGTTGCTAAAATTGGAAATTCTAAGTGCTCATTTGCAAGAAAGCAAGATAGTTGTTTTCCTGTTTTTTTCACAATCTGTTTCTTTACATGTCTACTTTAATTTAACATATTTGTCTTTACAAAAGGAGCACAGTTTAATATCCCTTTAAAGCATATTTTGGGGTCGAATTATCATGCTGCGGTGAACAGGGGTGCACATACACGCCCCTGTCCGCCGCAGCTCTCCTCTGGCGGGCTGAATTCTTCTGCCAGAATTTAGCATTGTACACAAGCTCTATTTTGCGAAAGGTTAGGGAAGCAGCGGTCTAATGACCGCTACTTGTTAAATACGGTCTGGTCGTAGGTGGTCAAAGTCTGGCGAAAGCCTTTGATAAATCAACCCCTTTATGTTTAAAGGACCACTAAATACAGTAGAATTGCATAATTAACAAGTACATAATAAAAAGACAATGTAGTAACATCATTGTAAATAAGCAGTAGATTTGTTTTTTTCTGACAAATTTATCTTTTTCCCATTTGCTGGCCCCCTGTATCATGTGACAGCCATCAGCCAATCACAGACTAGTATACGTATAGCCTTTGAACTTGTGCACATGCTCAGTAGGAGCTAGTGCCTCAAAAAGTGTGAATATAAAAAGAATGTGCAAAATTTGATAATAAAAGTAAATTGGAAAGTCTCTTAAACTGCATGTTCTATCTGAATCATAAAAGTTAAATTTTGACTATAGTGTCCCTTTAACTGCAGCAAGTTTGTAATGCAGTTTGAAGGTCAGTACGTTTCTTTGCATTTTTTTACAGTGCCATGATCATGCATTTAATATACCTTCTGCTACCCCGGAACACTGTGGATTTCTCAAGTTGTCATTTTCAGCCATATGTTAAGAAGTTTTCATAGCTATGTGTGATGCTTTCAATTAGTATATTATGTTTATAAAGAGTTTAAAGGGCACTGTCATCACTTTTTATTTTGTTGTTGACTGTAAGTAATTATTTAACATTTAGCATTGATATAGTGAAGTTTTTTAAAATAGGTTTGTATGTTGTTGATTTTTTTTAATGATCCAACATTACTGTTGCAGAATTAAACTATATCTTAGCCATTAATGGGAGATATTAGCAGATTGTAGTAACACCCTTGGCATTCATCTCCTAAATTCCATACAAATAAGATTTGTCAAGGAAAAATACCAAAAATGATTAAAGGAACAGTATAGTGTAAAGTTGTTTTTCCCTTAATTTGTTTCCAATTACTTGTTATACCAGCTGCAGAGTATAAAATGTATGAGAAATTGCTCCTTCTTTATGATTTCTATTTGAAAAGGCTGGTTTTGTTATTTGAAATCACAACCCATCAAACAGGTTGAGCTTTCAGGGAAATCAGATATCCCTAGTTTATCACTTTCTGTACACACACATATTTAGTTATATTATCACTGTGAACCAAAGCCCAATACTTAAAATGTTAATTTCTTCTTCAGGCTATATTTACAAGTTTTTCTTTAACCTATACTTAAAGGGACATAAAACCCACATTTTTTCTTCCATGATTCAGATAGAGCTAGAGCTTTTCAAAGTCTTGCATATTGGGTCCCCCCTTTGGTGAAAACTTTCAAGTTGAGCCCCCCTACACGCAAGCACACAAGCACACACACACATGCACAAGCATACACACACATGCACAATCACACACTCACAAGCACACACACACATGCACAAGCACACACACATGCACAATCACACACACATGCACAATCACACACACACACATGCACAAGCACACACAGGATCTTGTGAGAACATCTGAATATGCATTATTTATAACTGCTTATGAGTCATACTTCCGTACTGTGCTTGCTGTAACTAGGATGGCCCTCAGCTGGTACATGGTTGCATGTTCTGGCTGTTCCCACTGTAAAATATAGACATAATATTCGTAAAATAAATATATAAATATATCTATATAGCTGTGAGGCAAAATCTTATTCTACAGTTGGAACAGCCAGCACATGCATCCGTGTACCAGCTGAGGGCAATCATGGTTACAGCAAGCACAGTGCGTGTCTGGTGGGTCACAATAAGGGCATCAGTCACAAGTATCATTAGAGTCTTGGCCATCTGTACTTATGGCAATGGTGCTGTTTGCTGGGGAGTTTATTAAACATTACTGCACATTAATGTGAATAAAAAAAAACAAAAAAAACACTTCCGTTCCTGTTCCCGTTCCTCCCCTTAAGAGCTCTGGCACCCCCCTGGGAAGGCCCGCCCCACAGTTTGGGAGCCAACGAGATAGAGAATACAATTTTAAACAAATTTCCAATTTACTTATATTATTTAATATACTTCCTTCTCATGTTATCCTTTGCTGAATGGTTTATCTCGGCAATCTCAGGAGCAGCAGAGAACCTAGGTTCTAGCTGTTGATTGTTGGCTGCATATATATATATCAATTGTGATTGGCTCACCCATGTGTTTAGTTAGAAACCATTAGTGCATTGCTGCTCCTTCAATAAATGATATGAAAAGAATGAAACAAATTAGAAAATAGAAGTAAATTAGAAAGTTGTTTAAAATTGTATACTCTATCTGAATCATGAAAGAAAATTTTGGGGTTTCATGTCCCTTTAACCCTTTAAGGACACAGCTTTCAGTTTGCTCAATTGTTTTATGACGGAAAAATTCCGTCATATGTCCTTAAGAGGTTAAAGGGACAGTCTACACCAGAATTTTTTTTAAAAGATAGATAATACCTGTATTACCCATTCCCCAGTTTTGCATAACCAACACAGTTATATTAATATACTTTTAACCTCTGTGATTATCTTGTATCTAAGCCTCTGCAAACTGCCCCTTTATTTCAGTTCTTTTGACAGACTTGCAGTTTAGCCAATCAGTGCCTGCTCCCAGATTACTTCACGTGCACGAGCACAGTGTTATCTATATGAAATACGTGAACTAACACCCTCTAGTGGTGAAAAACTGTTAAAATGCATTCTGAAAAGAGGTGGCCTTCAAGGTCTAAGAAATTAGCATATGAACCTCTCAGGTTAAGCTTTCAACTAAGAATACCAAGAGAACAAAGCAAAATTGGTGATAAAAGTAAATTGGAAAATTGTTTAAAATTACATGCTCTATCTGAATCATAAAAGTTTATTTTGGCCTAGACTGTCCCTTTAAGTATAGAAACTTTCAGAATAGGTAAGGATAAGACAGGAAAAATCAGCTATGTCAAATGTTAAAATAAAGTATAAAAGGACCTATTAGCAAACTATTGAATACACTCCAGCAGGTAAAATAGATAATTGGAAACAAATTACAAATTAAAGTGGAGAAAAGTTGTGTTAAAGGGATGTTCTAGTCAGAACCGAATTGCACGTTGATGAATTACATATTTGTTTAAAAACAGACATGCATTTGCTTTGTTACAAATTCACCACTAAATTTAAAGAAAACAAAATATGTCAGTATTCATTCATTTTTAAAAATTAAAAAACGTACCTATAGTGCGCTGTGGAGCCGCGCTAATCCTGATAATTTCTTCAAAGAGTCGCTCTAATAAGAGGTTAAGCATGCTCTAAGCATCCTAAAAGTGCAGCCCGTAAATGTTCCATAAAAATTCAGTATTGGTTTTATTTAAAATGAAACAAATACCGAAAAGCACGGGCACCAAATATTTGTATACTCTGTATAAAAGTTTTGGCTGAACTGAATTTTTCATCCGTGCACACCTCTAAATAAAAGCATATTTACAATATAAATATATTCACAAAAAATGCTTTTAGTAAAAGTGATTACAGTTTTGATTTTTGCCTTTTTCTCTACACATACATGTGAAGCATAGCTAGGTATTATCAGAGCACCAGAAATTTAAAGGGATATTAAAAGCAAAAACATTTTTTTGTGATTTAGACAAACCATACAATTTAAAATAAAAAAATCAAATTTGCTTATTTCCAATGGTATTCTTTATTGAAAGATACCTAGGTAGATGTCTGTAGAACTGCATGCTGCCATCTAGTGCTCTTTCAAATGCATAACATTCTTGCAAAACTGCTGTCATATAGTGCTCCAGACACGTGCACGCTAGGGATGGGCGAATGTTTCTAAAAATTTGAAATTTAAAAACGAATTTTGATACATTTGTTTGTTCGAATCGAATTTCGAATGTTTATATCAAATTCTAACATTCTATTTTAGAATTTTCGTTTTTGAATTTTTCAATACAATTCGAAAGTATTCGTTCGAATAATAGAATGTTTAGCTATGTTGAAATAGTATTTCTAGTCTACAACTGTGTTTAATAAATGTAATATTCGAGTTTGAATGCTACATTTGAATTCAAATGTCACATTCGAATTCGAAATAGTATTTCTAGTCTAATACTGTGTTTTATAAATGTAATATTCGAATTCGAATGTGACATTCGAATTCGAAATAGTATTTCTAGTCTAATACTGTGTTTTATAAATGTAATATTCAAAATCGAATGTGACATTCGAATTTGAAATAGTATTTCTAGTCTACAATTGTGTTTTATAAATGTAATATTCGAATGTGACATTCGAAAACTGTAAATAACATTCGATAATAGAATTTTTAAGAATATTCGTTCTTATCAACATTCTATTATGTAAATCGAATTTCTAGAATAACATTCGTTCTAACATTCAAATTTGAATATAAACACATTCGCCCATTCCTAGTGCACGCCCTTGAGTTTACAATCCTGCTTTTCAACAAAAGATATAAAGATTAACAAAGAACATTTGATAATAGAAAAAAATTAGAAAGTTGTTTTAAATATATGAATAAGGAAAGAAATTTTGGGGTTTCATGTCCCTTTAACCAACATCAGTAAGTGCAGGCACAGGAAGAAACAATAGCATGGTTAGTAGTAACCATGCTTTGGTAGTTATGCCCAGCAGTTTAATGTCCCTTTAATAAACCAAGATTTTAATGGGTCATTATAATTGAAAAATGACATGCTCTAATTCATTAGAGCATATCATTTTAAGACTATCGAACCTAAAGCACTGAGTGTTTAATCCCTGCAATGTGGTTAAACACAGTAGAAATACCACTCAGGACTTGCGGAGCACTGCTGGTCCTGAGCAGAAATCCTTGCTGGTCCTATCAGCAGCACTAGTTACACAACTCAGATGTGCAACTAGCACTGCTGATTGGATCAGAGGTGTTTTCTGCTCAGGACCAGCAGTGCTCTGCGAGTCATGAGTGATATTTCTACTGCATGTTTAATCACATTGCAGGGGTTAAACAAACTGTACTGCATGGTTAATAGTCTTAAAATGACATGATCTAATGGATTAGAACATGAAATTTTTCAACTGTAATGTCTGTTTAATGCTGCTCTTATTCTGCTTAAAATGTCCCTTTAAACAATTGCACTAGCACTTCAGAAATATATTATGGGATATTAGACATTTTTAAGTTTTGCATTAATATTTTGTCCATAACATCTAAAACTATTTCTTAATCTCCAGGGGTGAAGAGGAGGAGATTTATCAGTATGAAAGGAATTTGTTTCTTAAAGGGACATGAAACCCAAAATGTTTCTTTCATGATTCAGATAGAGAATACAATTTTAAACAACTTTTAAATTTACATATATTATTTAATTTACTTCCTTCTCTAGGCATTCTTTGCTGAAAGGTTTATCTTGGCAAGCTCCTAGAACCTAGGTTCTAGTTGTTGATTGGTGGTTGCATATATATATTGATTGTGATTGGCTCACCCATGTGTTCAGTTAGAAACCATTAGTGCATTGCAGCACCTTCAACAAATGATACCAAGATAATTAAACAAATTAGATAATAGAAGTAAATTAGAAAGGTGTTTAAAATTGTATCCTCTATCTGAATCGTGAAAGAAAAAATGTGGGTTTCATGTCCCTTTAAAGGGACAGTCAAGTCCAAAAAAAACTTTCATGATTTAATTAGGGCATGCAATTTCAAACAACTTCCCAATTTACTTTTATCACCAATTTTGCTTTGTTCTCTTGGTATTCTTAGTTAAAAGTTAAAACTAGGAATTTCATATGCTAATTTCTTAGACCTTGAAGACTGCCTCTAATCTGAATACATTTTGACCACTAGAGGGCATTAGTTCACATGTTTCATATAGATAACATTGAGCTCATGCATGTAAAGTGACCTAGGACTGAGCACTGATTGGCTAAACTGCATGTCTGTCAAAAGAACTGAAATAAGGGGCAGTCAGCAGAAGCTTAGATACAAGATAATTACAGAGGTAAAAAGTATATTAATATAACTGTGTTGGTTGTGCAAAACTGGGGAATGGGTAATAAAGGGATTATCTTTCTTTTTAAACAACAAAAATTCTGGTGTTGACTGTCCCTTTAAGGAAGGTTATTTTTATTGTTTGCGCTTGTTCCAATGTGAAAGTGGTGAGATCTTTAATCACGTTTTGAAGAATCCATGACTGAACAGAGAGCTTTGCAATTTTTGTTTGATATGGTATAGTCACATATGTTCTTTCAGCTTTTACATAAAGCTAACTTTGATCCTTCACTCCCTTCTTACGAATAACACTTCCACATGTGATTTATTTTCTGTCTTATGCCCTTAAGTGCAAATTCACTTGGTACAGTTTTAATTAGATATATACTTGAAATAGAGAAAATGCAAAACTGGTCTTGCACCTTAAAGGATTTTTTCTCTTTATGAAAAGAAAAAAAAGGAGATTTAAAAAAAAAAAAAAGAAAAATAGAATTGAGTGAAGTAAACAAACCATACAAGCACTGGCAAAGCAAGGTCATCCTTCTATCAGTTCAGAACACATATTCACAGAAAGCCTCTGAAGTAAATAATAGCAAAAGTCTAAAAATAACATATGATATTGGCTTTGAAAATAATTCAAATGGGCTATTATTTGACTTAAAAAATGTACGTATGCATGTAAATATGTAAATATATTAAAGGGACATCAAACCCATTTTTTTTCTTTTATAATACAGATAAAACATAACTTTTTAAACAACTTTTCAATTTACTTATATTATCATTTTTGCTTCATTCTCTTGATACCCTTTACTGAAGTAAAAGCAACAATAAATATTTGAATAATTAGTCAAATATTATGTAAAATCAAAATGTAGACCATAGCATCTTGTATACTGGAGATTCTGTCCAACGAATCTTACAGTCTATTGGAATGAAAGGCTAACTTAGTGGTAAGATATATATATATATATATATATATATATATATATATATATATATATATGCATTAGTTTCCAACTGCATTAGTCAGTTGTGCAAGTGTGAATAATTTAGAGCAATGCTTCTTTTTAAGATCTGAATATTCAGCTGATCTTTAATAATGGAGAAACTATGTGCTCTGTGAATATTAAGTAGATAGTATTTCAGGGATAGGGAGTAGTAGCTAAAAACGATTTGTGTAAATGGCGTACATTGGTTTATGTGCATGTGTGTGTTTATCTGCCTGTATATACGTGTTCATGTGTTTATGCGCATGTGTGTGTGTGTAAATGTTTGTATGTCTATGTGTGTTCATGTGTTTATATGCATGTGTGTAATGTGCATATGTGTATTTATCTGCATGCAATTATGTGTGTTTGTGTGTTTATGTGTGTGTTTATGTGCATGGAAATGTTTGTGTCTATGTGGGTTTGCTTGTGTGTCTGTGTGTTTGTGTATTTTTATGTGCATGAATTTATGTGCGTGTAGATAAAGATTTAGTTTTTTTTTTTGTTAAGAACCATGGGAAGGGAAAATGAAAGGCATGTGGGGTTTTTGCTTTAGAAACAAAATGATCTTTCTATGGAATAATTCAACAAAACCTCTTTTGGTGCTTAAAAATCAGAACACTTCTCGAAAGCTGGACGGACTGTCAGAAATGTTTCTCTTGGTGCTTTGAGTCTATTGTGAAGGGTTCAGATGCTGGAAGCATTTTTTTCCCTCTACTTATCTACAGTTTATTCTGCCAATTGACGGAAAGATAAAAAATGATTTGATGTTTCCAGAGTTTGGGAAACTGAAATTTCTGTAGTAATAATAATAATAATAATAATAATAATAAATATATATTTATTATATATATTATTTATTTCTAATATATATTAATGTATAATTAATTAATTTTTATTTTTTGGGGGGTTGAAATCCAGCCAGGGTAAGGGTAATGATTCATATGATTTTCATCTGAACAAATACTCAAAGCAAGTGCTGATGGGTGAAAAGTAAATAAAAAAACATATAGAAATTGCAACATTGTCTTGATAATTTATATTTAAGTGGGAAACTTTGCCTAACTCTTAAAGGCTCACTTAGAGGGACATTGTACTGTAAATATTTATCCCCTTTAATATGATCTCAATGATCTGTTTTACCTGCTGGAATGTACAAAATTGTTTATAGATCGCTCCTTTACATTAAGCACTTAAAAAAAGCTGCTTTAGCCTGTTGAAACCACCTCCTATACTTAGAAATATAAAAACTTTATATTCTCTAAAGTAAAGCGATGTAAACAAGAGGCAGCAAGCAGCAATAAAGCACCCAGTGTGGGGGGGAGGGGTGAAAGAGATAGGTAATAAAATGTTCCTTTCTTTCATACAGGTGGTGAGAGTCCACATTCCATTACTCTTTGGAATTACTCGTCCCTGCCACTAGGCAGAGGCAAAGATTCCGAAACCTCTTCCACCACAGTGGTAAACTAGTCTTGTCTTTAAGTGCCGGATACTCATAGTGCTAAGATTGCTGGAGGAAGTTTATTTGTATGGCATATACAATAAAGGACTGCAAGTCACTGATGACGAACCTTGCAGAATATCTATCATAGCGTGAGGTATGCCTTGGATGTGCGGAACGGCCATTCCATAATTACGCTAAGGATGATATGTGTGTATACCACTCCCCTCATATGACCCCTCAGAATAGAGCTAAGTATATATATCAGGATGGTTTTCACTAATACATACTGTAGTTTCATTCTGGAACCTGTTGATAACACGCTACAGTGGGAGTTATTGTCACGGGGAAATATTGCCTTGCGGTTATATTACTATCCCTAAAGAAAGTGGGGCATATTTATAAAGGTCTGGCGGACCTGATCTGACACTGCGGATCAGGTCCGCTAGACCTCGCTAAATACGGCGAGCAATACGCTCGCCGTATTCAGCATTGCACCAGCAGCTCACAAGAGCTGCTGGTGAAACGCTGCCCCCTGCAGACTTGTGGCCAATGGGCCGCCAGCAGGGGGTGTCAATCAACCCGATCGTACTCGATCGGGTTGTATTGTGGCGATGTGTGTCCGCCTGCTCAGAGGTTATGGAGCAGCAGTCTTTGTGACCACAGCTTCATAACTGCTGTTTCTGGCGAGTCTGAAGACTCGCCAGAAACATGGGGCATCAAGCTCCATACAGAGCTTGTTAAATAGAGCCCATTAAATCTCTGCACATTAAATATTAAACACGGGCGATAGTACAACCCTTGAGAGCCGGTGTTTTATTTTTATATAACATAATTTGCTGGAACCTGTACAGATTTATTTTCTTTCTCCTAGATGAGACCAACGCTTTTATGCCGCACCTGGCGGGTTGTTACCCTTAAGTGCTGGGTGGACATTGCTCTAATAACCACATATATTGTATTTCGGCTGTATATTATATGTTTTATATGCCTTGATAGTGCACTAAGGATATGGTAGTCCTGCTATTGATTATTATTGTTTTTAAATTGATTGGGGACACCCAATCTTTTCTTTTTTACTGTAGTATAATTGAAGCCAATACTTTTTTGATTTAATAAAGATTCCATTTTTTTATTTGGTGTGTTTTTTGGTGAGTGATGGGTTCTCCTTATATTATAGTCTTTTCTTTACCTATCCTGGAAGGTGAAGAATGAAGATGTGAATATTATTCTTCATTGAGAGGGGTTCTCAGACTTTCCCCTCAGAGTGAAGTGTTTGTTGGAGGGATGTATTTGGAGTATGGGTAGTGACATATTTTTCACCTGTTGGGAATTAGTAACAAGCCCTTTACAGGTCCACCTGTTGGGTCATTGGTATACTCCTATTCCAGATCCTCTGTTGATATGTTTCCACACTGGTATGACTTTCTGCTGGTTTATTCCAGTAGATGAGTACCTATAGGTTTTGTTTCTTTTGGCAATCGTTTCTGCTAGAAGAGTTTCTGAGTTATATGCTCTTTCATGTGATCCTCCTTATCTTAATTTTTCATCAGGATAAGGCAGTTTTGAGGATTAAATTAATATTTTTACAGAAGGTTGTGTCTTCTCATAAGTCAGGAAATTGTTGTCCATTCTTTATGTCCTAATCCTAAGTGTTTTTCAGGGAGGCTTCTTCTTAACTTAGATGTTTCTTTCAAGTACTATGTAGATGCTACTAAGGATTTCAGACAAACCTCTAGTTTGTTTGTTTACTTTTTTGGTTCCAGGAAGGGGCAGAAAGCTTGAGCAGTTTCTTTGAATTTGTGGTTAAAACGTTTGATTTACAGGGCTTACTTGGAAGTGAAGACAGCTTATACCAAAGCAGAGAACTGACCATGCTACCAGATCAGTTGCGACTTCTTGGGCTTTTAAGCATGAGGCTTCTGTTGACCAAATTTGCAAGGAAGCTACTTTGCATACTATTACTAAATTCTACCATTTTTATGTTTTTGCTTCTTCTGAGGTAGCCTTTGGTAGGAAAGTCCTTCAGGCAGTTGTCTCTGGTTAATTTTGTTTGTGCTTGTCCGTCATTTTAAATGCATAAAAAAAAGAGAGAAAATATTTACCCTGTTTTTTTCTATTGATTATATTAGGGTTGTGGATTCAGTTTCTCTGTTAAAAAATATGTTCTTTTTATCCCGTCCTTATTTTTCATTACTCGTGGACTGCGCAGCTTAGGTATTTGTTCCCAGGATTAATGGATCATGGACTTTCATCACCTGTATGAAAGAAAGCATAATTTATGTTTACCTGATAAATTCATTTATTTCATGGTGGTGAGAGTCCACAAGATACCACACTGTTTTTTCTCTGGTGTTGGTTTATTTTTGCACACATCTTTTTCCCCTGCTCCGTTTATATTGCTCTTATTTCTTTACCTACCTATTATGTTTGTCTTTATGTCAGACTAATTTACCAGTGAGGTGGGAGGGGTTTTAAATAGCTCTTGGGGTTTGATAATCTTTGCCTCCTCCTAGTGGCAGGGAAGAGTAATTCCCAGGAGTAATGGATTGTGGACTCTAAATTATGTTTTTCAATTGTTCTCTGCAAGTATTGCCATTGTGTAAAGACAGAGAGATATCATAGGGAGGCATTAATGTATAGAGAGAAAGATACAATTAAGAGGTCCTCAGGCACAGCCCATTTATATGGCAATGTTCTTGAGAATGATAGATTGAGGCTTCAATCAGCGAAAGCAATTTCTTATACAAAAGCAAAGCTAACAAGCAATTTCCATATATTGTATACACTGCAGATATTATAGCATGTTACTGTGAGTCCATTAAGCAAAAATCTATTTTTCAGTAAAATGTCCCTTTAAGCATGTTAAATTTCTATGGGTGAATTCAATTTCGGACTACAAGGAGTGACATTATTGCAGCAACACTATAAATACAGCAATATTGGTGTTAAATTTCTCTTTATAAAATCTAACATTTAAATATGTAACATTCAAATAATTGAATTTGAACTTAGAAATGAGTCTATGAGAATCAGTATTTAAATATAATATTTAAATGTAATATTACAACTTTTAAAGCTGGAATGGAAAATGTTTCTTAATGTTAACATTCATTATCTTTACATCAAAATTAATGTTATAGAAAAATCTAAAGGGTAGAAAAATGCCAAGGGAGAAATTAATTCAAACATATGATGATCACAAAACAGAGATATGCTATGAGGAAGTTTATATCCAACATTTAGACCTAGTGGTTTTCTTTTTAAATGTGTTTTAAAAAAATGCTTCTAATATAAGAATAAGATTTCTCATTGAGGACTAAGACATAGGAATTAGATCTCCATAAGTAGCTACCACTTCTGACTTTTTTTTATAACATGCCTGCTGGCTGCAATAAAACCTCTTGTTGGCATTCAACAATACACTGTGGGACTATGACATTGGTGACCTAGCTGCCCAGATATGTCAAATAACTGAAATATAATCAAATAATACTAAATGATATATTATAGCTAATTATTTAGCTGCACATTTACATACTTCCTTTGCCCTGGCATGAAGAAATCGTGCATTCCAACAAGATGTGAATTCAGGCTTCCATATAAAAGAAAAAGTATATTTTGAGGTGAACATATAAAAATAAATAAATCAACACATGTTTTAGATGTAATGCAATAATATTTTTTAAGATTGTTTTTCATATATATATATGTTAAATATGGCTTTAGATTTTTGTTACAATCTGCTGCTTGATTCATTTCATTCCTTCTTGGACTTTTAATAGAGATCTTTAGTCAGCTAATAGTATATCATCCAGCACACATATAAGAAATGCTTATATCCTATAACCAGAGTCTTGTGTATAAGATAAGATTCAGAAATAGCATTAGGAAGATGAGGTGGTCAAGGTGCAATATGTAATAAATAGATATATGGAAATACTGTAAAAATTGAGTCACACATTGCAGTTTAAAAGTTCTTAATTCTTTGAAAAACAATAACTTTATTTAAACAACTTTAGTTAATGAAAAAAAACTATTAGAACATTAAAGGCACATTGTATTTCATCTTTATCTTTGTTTTAACTACAAAAGGGCATTTCAGAATATACTTTGTTTGTTTGTTTGTTTTTTGCTCTTGTTTCTTTTTTTTTTAAACTTGTATTTCTTTCCTGAATAAGCCAGTGATGATTTATTGTCATACTTATAAAAGGCATGTCCCTCTCAACCATTAAAGTAGAGGCAGAGTAGGAAGTGCAAAACCAATACTTCAGTATTAGTTTCAGTTTAAAGCACCATTAAAGGGACAGTAAACCTTAAAAATAATGTTATATAATTCTGCACATAGTGCAGAATTATATAACATTATTTAGGTGCTATAGCCATAAACGCATTTTTTACCTTTTAATTTGCTAAAAATATGGCGCTTTTACAGACCCGCTCTCTGCTCTCTGCTGAGCGGGTCTGTTATTTTTAGTCAGCGCATCGGGCCCGCTGTATAGTCACAGCCCGGCCCGACCGCGCCATAAGACTAAGTGCAGCTCGCTCCTGCTCTGTCAGACAGCAGTAGCGAGCTGCACTTAGTGCTATGGCGCGGTTGGGCCGGGCTGTGACTATACAGCTGGCCCGATGCGCTGACTAAAAATAACAGACCCGCTCAGCAGAGAGCAGAGAGCGGGTCTGTAAAAGCGCCATATTTTTAGCAAGTTAAAAGGTAAAAAATGCGTTTATGGCTATAGCACCTAAATAATGTTACATAATTCTGCACTATGTGCAGAATTATATAACATTATTTTTAAGGTTTACTGTCCCTTTAAATACAGTAGATTTGCATAAACAATAAATGCATGATAAAAAGACAATACAATAGCACTGATAGTCTGATTATCAAATGAGTAGTGGATTTTTTCTGACTAATTTCAAAGTTATGTCTATTTCCACTCCCACTGCACCATGTGACAGTCATCAACCAATCACAAATGCATATATGTATATTCTGTGAATTCTTGCACATGGTCAGTAGAAGCTTATTACTCAAAACATGTAAATATAAAAAGACTGTGCACATTTTGTTAATGGAAGTAAATTAGATTTTTGTTAAATTGCTGCTCCATCTGAATCATGAAAGTTTAATTTTGACTTGAGTGTCCCTTTAAATCTCTTTAAATTCACTGAACTCACTTGATATCTGTCTTATTTAAACAGCAACAGTAAATATCTGATGCATTAGTCTTCACAATGCTTTTTTTTGTTATTGTGAAGCTTATGATTGAAAGAAAAGACCACACCAAAATGAAAATAACAATTGTCATCTCTTGTTACCTCAACACGGAATTAATGTGCATAATAAATTGACTAAATTGGAACTCAAGTAAATGCAGTACGAACGACTAATAATGGGAGAATCAGAAACAGACAACACTTTAATCTTGACATGAAGAGATTAATTACTTGTGACATATGTAAGGGAATGGCCGTGTCTCAGCTATTAGTTTGTAACCACACTATAATAAAAAACATGGCATATCTTATTATACCTTATAAACGGAGCCTCCTAAAATATCTCCAGGTGTTCATTTCTACTTTGGATTGTCACTGTATCATGTAAAAGCCCAATTTTTAGTGCTGCTCTATTATTCTTGCAAAGAGATGGAATCTATTTCGTCTTCAGCTTTCAAGCACTGTCTCTCCCTTTAGCAGAGGTTACAATCAAACATACTTATAACATCCTTTTGTACAGTGACAATGGAAAAGCTCTATAAAAGTAAAAGTGCCATACTGTAGAGTTCTTATAAAAATTTCAAGCTTTACAATATCCCTCCTCCTCACTGTCCCAGGTCCACTTTTCTAATCCTGGTTGTTCTTTTTTTGCTCGACTGGCTTCTGTCAATAAGCACAGAGGAATTTGTACTGGAAGATATGTGGGTGAAGAGCAGAGGATATGAAGGGATGTCATTTCCATATATTTCATTTGCGTGGTGTGGAATGCAGCCAAAAAATAAATAAATTCAGTGTATGCATGTATTCATTGATTTGGGAACAGAAATTTGAGTTCCAGTATGACATAGCAGGTTTAATTTAATGTTGTTTTTAGTAATAAAAAAGAAAACATTATTTTCTTGCCTTACTGGTCTTTCTATAAAGGTGAAAAAATTTTTTTTTAATTCATTTTCTCTTATTTGATAAGGAGGCACACATTTAATTTTGTTCATTTTTATATTGTTATTTGAACCTTTGTGACTGTCATGCGTTTTTTAAAGGGACACTCAAGTCAAAATATTTTTTTATGATTCAGATAGAGCATGCAATTTTAAACAACTTTCAAATTTACTTCCATTAACAAAATGTGCACAGTCTTTTTATATTTACACTTTTTGAGTTACCAGCTCCTACTGAGCATGTGCAAGAACTCACAGAATATGTGTATACACATTTGTGATTGGCTGATGGCTGTCACATGATACAGGAGGAGTGGAAATAGACATAACTTTGAAATTTGTCAGAAGAAAATCTATTATTCATTTGAAGTTCAGACTAAGGGGCATATTTATCATAGTGTGAGCGGACATGATACAATGTAGCATATCATGTCCGCTGCACATCGATAAATGCCGACAGCATATGCTGTCGACATTAATCATTGCACCAGCAGTTCTTGTGTTGGTGCAATGCCGCCCCCTGCAGATTCACGGCCAATCGGCCGCTAGCAGGGGTGTCAATCAACCCGATCGAAGGCACGCCAGAAACAAGGGGCATCAAGCTCCATATGGAGCTTGACAAATCGGCCCCTAAGTGCTATTGCATTGTCTTTTTATCATGCATTTGATGATTATGCAAACATATTGTATTTACTGGACCTTTAATCCTGCATTTCAAAAACAAACATATTTTAGATACAGAAATAAGAAAATAATGTGTGCGTATAGCAAATCCATACTGGTTTATGCATGCTCAGTAGATGAGATAGCTTGCATGGGTTAATCATATATGATTCTTAGTGTTATTCTGTTTTTATTGTTTAACACCATTTTCTTTTAATAGTTTTTTGTGTTTTGAGATGTACGAATGGGGTTTCTACCTAAGTTAACATGATCACACAGAGATGAACTGAACTTTGCTTGGCCATTAAAACACATTTTTTTCAAATCTTTTTTTTTTTCTAAAATGCATATTAGAAAGAAATTAGGTTATTTGTCTTTCACTACATTCCGGTGTTAACGTTTTTCCACACGTGCTGCAACTCTACTTCAGATACCTGCAGTCTATCTAGGGTTACTACCACCTCGGCCATGTTTTCTTGGACACTTATGAGTTACACATGCTGCAGGGTGTGCAGGGAGGAACATGCATTGTGCTGCTGGACAGTTCAAAAATAGTGACCCTGGACAGCACTATTCATGTTCCTCCATGCACTCCCTGCAGCATGTGTAACTCATAAGTATCCAGGAAACCATGGCCGAGGTGGCAAACCTAAGTGTAACCTAGGTTCTTATAATAGCAGCACGCATGATTAGAGGGAGGTGCATGAAATCTATTTAGTCTTAAATGCCCCTTTAACTAGAGTACAGGTGAAATAATCAGCTGATGGGTGAGAGCAGGTTAGTAACCATGGTTACTGATCAGCTGATTATTTCCCTTGTGCTTCTGTTCAGATATCATGAAAATAAGGCCTGTTAGGTGTATTTGAGGAATGTAGTGGAGAAACACTAATTTAGAGCTACATTAAGGACAAGGACAAACCTTTTATAGTCTAATAGCAACCAGATTTATTCAACATAGGATCATCTGTTTCTCAAAACATGTTCATACTTTGATAAATCTGAGATATCAATAAAACATAGCATTCATTTATAGGGATGTGAAATACATGTTTTTTCTTTCATGATTCAAATAGAGCATACAATTTTGAAAACACTTTCCAATTTATTTGTATTATCAAATGTACTTCATTCACTTGTTATCCTTTGTTCAAGGAAGAGCAACATACTGTCAAGTGACAATGACAAGGGGCATATATGTGCAGCCTATGGTTGCTACCTCAGCCATGTTTTCACGGACACTTATAAGTTACACATGCTGCAGGGTGTGCAGGGAGGAATATGAATAGTGCATATTGTCATGGATACCGGCTGCAGTGGTTAAACCTCTACCCCCTTTTGTTTTCCCCAGGATTCGAGCAAATGGGAGCATTTGAGATATCACAGACCTTTCCTTTGTGGTATTTTTGTGTTTGAACCTCATCCTGGAAGAGCTGGTCCCTGACCAACACATCCCTCCTCGGACCACCGGACCCCTGGAACTACCAGTCGGCCCCCTCCCCTCACGCTGCCGAGGAACTTTACCTCCGGCTGCTCCAGCAGCCCCTTGTCCCAGAGCTCTGCTCTTCTGGGGATTGGTACCCCTTAGAGGGGGCAGGACATGAGCCAATTGTCGGAGGCAAGCTCCCTTGGGAACCAGGGGTTCTGGACCCTACTGCACCTGCAGAAGTCCATGGGGGGAGTAGTACATGATCCCCTGGCTTCCCCTACCAGACCCAAGAAGCTACCCTATGCGACCTTCAAGGCTTTCCAGGATGATGGGGCGGAGGAGATCGACCACTACCTACAGCTCTTTGAGACTCAGTGTCGGTTTCAGGGGGTTGCCGGTGCCGACCGAGTCACCATCCTGCTCCCAAAACTGGCTGGCAGGACTTTGGAGGCCTTCCACACTATCCCCCCCCCCAAAGACCAAGCCAAGTACGACCAGGTAAGGGAGCACATCCTTGCCCACTATGGACTCACGCTGGAGGCACACCAGCTGAATTTCCGGGGGGCTTCAGAGACAAGAGGGGCAACCCTATACCGAGTTTGCTCACCGGTTGGCCCGGTCCCTGGACTCTTGGATTACCGGTTGCCAAGTAACCACCCTTGCTGAAGTGGTACAGCTCATCCTTTTAGAGCAATTCTACAACTGTGCTCCGGCTGAGGTACGGGACTGGTTAAGACACAAAAAGCACCAAAGCGGACCAAGCAGCCAGCCTGGCCAACCAGTATGTAGATGCAAGGCGTCAGGCTGCCCCAGGACCCCAGCCCATACTACACCCTGCTTCAACCCCTGCCCAACCCCCAAAAGCTTTTCGGCAGCCCCAGGCCTGGTTGGCCCCTGTTTCCCCAGCCAGGGCCAGCAATCCCTGAGGGTGCTATGGGTGTGGGCACCCTGGCCACTTCCAAAGGAACTGTCCAGTGAGACTTAGAATCCCCCCAGTACAGTAGCCTAAGAATCCCTCCCTGGGTCAGTGGTGGAGCACTCCAGCCAGTATATACCAAGCCACTGCCCATTGCATGTATGCAGCGGGTCCTGCCAACTATACTGAATGGCCAGAAGTTGGCATTCTGCATGAGGCGAGCCTGGTAACCAAAGACAACCACCAGCACCACCAACAGGACCTCTGGGTCAATGGGCAGGTGGACACTGGAGCCACCATCTCCCTGATCCAACCTCACCTAGTCCCCCTTCCGGCCGAACAGGGAGGACCCTTGCTGTTTGGGTAGCTGGAGGTGCTGTACTAGAGGTTGAACTGGGAAGCTGGCACCCATGATGGGGAGGTGGGCATCATGCAACAGCTCCCTGCCAAGGTCCTATTGGGGAACAACCTTGGCTACCTTGTCTCAGCCTTTTTGGGGAATAACTTCCCGGATACCTGCCCAGTAACCACCCGCCAGCAGGCCAAGCACCAAGGCACTGCACCGACTCCAGGGACCCAAGTGAGACATACTGCTCGACTCCTACTTTGCCCCGACCATCCGCCCGCCTACCCACCTACCCTCTGACTTTGCCCAGGAGACCCTGAGCGACCCAACCTTAGCTCCCTTCCAGAACCTGGTAGGGACTGACCCCCAGGGCCATGGGGAAGAGCTTTACCACTGGGAACGGGGGCTCCTGTACCAGATCTCCGAGAGGAGAAAAGGACCGGTGCCTAATCACAAGCTGGTTGTACCGAAGAAGTTTTGGTCCGACCTACTGCGGAGAGGACACGACATTCCCCTAGCTGGACACTTAGGAAAGTCCAGGACCCACCATCAATTGACCCAAACCTTCTTCTGGCCAGGGATTACAGTGGATATTCGAGATTAATGTAATTCCGCAAAGTCTGCCAGAAAGTAGGGAAAACCAGGGACCATACTTAAGCCCCACTGCACCAATTATTGACGAACCCTTTAGCAGGGTTGCAGTAGACATAGTGGGGCCATTAGCTCGACGCAGCCCCTCAGGGAAAAGGTACATCCTTACAGTAGTGGACTATGCCACTCAATACCCAGAGGCAATCCCTTTGGCTAATATCCAGGTGGAGACAATAGCAGATGCAATGCTCCAGATATTCACCATGGTAGGCTTCCCCCAGGAAGTGATCTCCGACCAGGGAACACAGTTCACTGCGGGAATCACTCAGCAGTTATGGATATTGTGAGGGATCAAACCCCTGCTCAGTGCCCCATACCATTCCAAGACAAATGGGCTATGTGAGTGGTTCAACGGCACCCCAAAGCAGCTACTTAGGACGTTCTCGGCCACTCACAAGGACTGGGAAAGATTCCTTCCACACCTCTTCTTTGCATATAGAGAGGTGCCCCAGGAATCTACAGGCTTCTCCCTCTTTTAGTTAGTGTATGGAAGGAAGATAAGGGGAACCCTTAACTTAGTGAGAGCCAACTGGGAAGGGACTAAAGGAGGGGAAGATCACTCCATTGTGGAGTACGTTTTCCACCTCAGGGACCGACTGAAGGATCTCGCCGACCAGGTGCAAGAGAACCTTCAGCTAGCCCAACGTAAACAAAAGAGATAATACAACAGAAATGCTCGTACCCGAACCCTGACAGTAGGACAAAAGGTCCTCACCCTGAAGCCTGTCAAAACAGACAAGCTACAGGCCTCCTGGCAAGGACCTTACCGGGGTGGTGGAACAACTGAATGACACCATCTACCTGGTAGTCAAATGCTCAGATGACCGGTCCACCGGACCTTTCATGTATACATGTTCAAGGCATACATAGAAAGGGCCAAGGATGTAGCCGCTATCTGTGCACTGGCAGTTGAAGACTATGAGAGTCTTCCAATGCCGGAGCTACCTGGACAAAGTGAGGCCCCCCAAGGAGTGGCCGACATACCCCTAGATGAGAGGTTAGGGACAAGTCCAGCTACACCTGGAAGAGAGACAAGATATGTTCTCTACTGTCCCTGGGTATGCCACCACGGCCATACACAGAGTGGAGACCCCGGGGCAGGCTCCCCTGCGACAGGCAGCCTAGAGAGTCCCAGAGACAGTCAGGGGCAGCATGCACTGTGAGCTCCGGAGAATGTTGGACTTGGTATTGTTGAACTGTTCAACAGTCCCTGGGCCTCCCCGGTGGTGCTGGTACCCAAAGAGGAAGGAAATACCTGGTTCTGCATTGACTACCATAAGCTCAATGACAGAACCACAACTGACGCCTACCCTATGCCCCGAGTCGATGACCTATTAGATAGAATCGCCCGTGGCCATTTCCTGACCACCCTCGCACCCTCTGCAAGAGATACTGGCACATCCCTCTAGACCCTGAGTCCGTCCCCAAGTCAGCCTTCATCACCACCTTCAGCCTCTACTAGTTTAAGGTCATGTTGTTTTGGATGAAGAACACTTCAGCCAACTTCCAAAGGATGGTGGATCGACTGCTGGATGGCCTCCAGGACTATGCCTGCACATTCTTGGACAACATCGCCATCTATAGCGATACCTGGGAGGACCATTTTGTCCACATAGACGACATTCTAGATCGCCTCCGAACCACCAGGCTGACCTTGAATCCCAATAAGTGCATCATCGGGGACGCTCGGAGGTCCAGTACCTGGGCCACCATGTGGGCTGCAGAAAGCAGCAGCCAGAGCCAGCTAAAGTTGAATCAGTGGCCAACTGGCCCACTCCCTAGACCAAAACCCAAGTGTTAGCCTTCCTGGAAACCGCAGGTTACTACCGGAGATTTGTCCCCAACTACAGCGCCATAGCTAAGCCCCTGACCGACCTGACCCGCAAACGACTACCCCAACAAGTCCTATGGTCCCCCGAGTGTGGAACTGCCTTCCAGAGCCTTAAGTCTGCCTTAACCTCTGCTCCAGTACTGGTCGCTCCTAACCCCACCAAACATTTTTCTGTCCACACAGATGCCTCCATGTTCGGGTTGGGAGCAGTGCTAAGCCAGATGGATGAAGATTGTCAGGACTACCCCATAGCCTACATCAGTAGAAAGCTGTTGCCCAGAGAGGTAGGCTACTGGAAAAGGAGTGTCTGGCCCTGGTATGGGCCCTGAAAAAGCTACAGCCCTACCTCTATGGGAGACCCTTAACAGTCCTCACAGATAACAACCCCCTGGTCTGGCTTAACCGAGTTTCTGGGGAGTTTGAAAGACTGCGGCAGTGGAGTTTAGCCCTGCAGACCTTTAACATTAAGTACAGGCTGGGAAAGAGCAATGAAAATGCTGATGGATTTTCCCGGCAGACTGAAGTGGCATAAGCTCCTCGGACAGCCCCAGGCCAACCTGTGAGTGGATCTAGCTCAGTCTGCCGAACTGGAAGGGGGGAGTTGACACGGATACCGGGCTGCAGGGGTTAAACCTCTACCCCCCTACCCCCTACCTCTCTTTTGTTTCTCCCCAGATTCGAGCAATTGGGAGCATTCGCGGTTTCCCAGACCTTTCCTGTGTGGTATTTTTGTGTTTGGACCTCATCCAGGAAGAGCTGGTCCCTGAGCAACACATCCCTCCTTGGCCAGCCGGACCCCTTGAACTACCATTCAGCCGCCTCCCATCATGCTCCCGAGGAACTTTACCTCCGGCCGCTCCAGTGACCCCTTGCCCCAGAGCTCTGCTCTTCCGGGGATTGGTACCCCATAGAGGGGGCAGAACATGAGCCAATTTCTAGAGGTGAGATCCCTTGAGAACCAGAGGTTCTGGGCACTACTGCCCCTAAGACCCCTTCGGCTGGCCAGACTTATGGAACTGCCGGTCTGCCACAGCATCATGGTTTCCCTGTGCCCTTTAACCCAGGTCTCTCCAGCGGCCCCTTGTCTCAGAGCTCCACTCTTTGGGAGATTGATACCCCTTGGGGAGAGCTTGAGGTTGGGTAATTACCGGAGGGAAGCTGCCTTTGGAACCAGGGGTTCCGGACCCTCCTTCAAACACCCATTTCCCAGTGGCCTTCCCAGTGTACGTTTGGTTGCCCCTAACTCTGGCCCCCAGTCATGGATCAAGGCACATTTTGGACTGTAGTAGCTGAAGACCAAGGGCTTTCCAACGACATCCTGGAAGTGCCACCGCTCCTCTGGGATCACCTCGAATGGACCATCACTATACCACTGGGCACTGAGGGACATTGAATTCTGTGGAGGCGCCAGCCTGTCTGGAGGGGCGGGAGATTTGGGGGACTGATAAGGCTCTTAGCAAGATGAGTTTCTGTATAAAAGGTTACTTCGTGTTTTCACCTGAATGCTAGTCTGTCTAGTTATTTGGGTGTGTTCTGCTAAAATCACTTTTCCCATTACATAACGGCAGGTTCCAGGTATCGGGATAATCCCTTGGTGGAGCTACCCAATCGGGGTAGCAGGGAATCCGTCACACATATAAATAGTGCTGTCCAGAAACACAATAATATATGTTCCTCTCTGCACACCCTGCAGCATGTGTGTCCAGGAAAACATGGTTTAGGTGGCAACAGTAGCGCCGCTACTAATCAGCAGCTAGCTGCATTGCTGCTCCTGAGCCTACCTAGGTAGATTTTTAAGAATGGATATAAAGAGAAAAAAAGCTAATTTGATAATAGAAGTAAATTGGAAAGTTATTTAAAATTGTATGTTTTATCTGAATTGTGAAAGTTTAATTTTGACTTTACTGTCCCTTTAATATGTCTGTAATAGGCAATTATGTATTCACCAAAAGATATGTATAAAGTAGAAAAAAAGTAAGGAATCTGAAGTTTTGGTATTAAAAAATAGCATTATACATGTGAACTATTGTAATTAAGGGGTTAAACTAGATGGGTCAAGTGTTTTCTTCAACCATTCTTATATAACAGTACAATTTATTCTATTTTAATACTGCTGGGATTATTATTATATATTTTCATTTCAAGTAGATAAAAAAGATATTCATGAAAATGTACTAAGTAGATAATGACAAGATCATTTTAAGACAGAATGTCTGGGTTATCAAGCACTGTGGATCAGGAATATTTTAAAGATTAGTGTTGTCATAAGAAAAAAGCCGGATAATTTTGAAACACCTAAGCTGATTATTAAGCACTGCTTTCTTTGAGTGTTCTATTTTTTTTTTTGTTTCCCTCTTGCGTGACTGTCATGACTGAGCTCATAGTGTAGATAGAGGAGACTTTTATACTGGTACATTATTCGTTAGTATTCACATATACCATGTCTTGCTTTTATCTTCTAATTTGAGAAGAAGCTTCTTGTAAGAGACATCAGTTTTATTAGATGCTTGCTATGATTAATTGTTGTTTCTGCAACATTAATTGTCGGAGCAGCAGAATCACTGAACCATCTATGAAGGGCCACTTATGGTATTGCAGGAAGTGAGCGCTCAATTCCTTTGCCTGATCGCCTTCAATTACGTATTATCTTTCTACATGTGAATGAAATATGGGAACCTAAGATTTATAGTTTGTGGTATGTCTAGCAATTGTTTATTCTGTTTTACGGTTCTGCTTTTTAGTTTTTCTTCAGTTGGTGGGAGAGGTGCTTATTTCTGAATTAGAATCACATAGCTGTGCTTTTGTTGAATGTGTTACATTTTGAAGAACACAGAAATATTAAAGGGAACTAAAGTCGAAATTAAACTTTAATGATTTAGACAGAGCAGGGGTTTTCAAACCTGTCCTCAGACCTCCTGAACAGGACAGATTTTCAGGCTATCTGTACTGGAGCACAGGTGAAATAATCAGCTGATTATTAAACATGGACAGGTTTGAGAATCCCTGAGATAGAGTATGCAGTTTTAACCCCTTAAGCCTAAATTACGTAGATCTACGTCATACAGTACATAGCCCATCCTACCATATAAAATAGATATTGCAGCTTCAGGAAGCGCCAGCAGTCTTGGTTGTCTTCAGCTGCAGCCATCTGTCTTCATATGGTAGCGGAGCATCATGGGGGTTCCGTTGACATATGAAGGCAGATTGCAAGATCATTACAGACAGTGACACAATCTCTGTTGGTGCCGGTGGGAGGTGTGGGAGGGGCGCTACACTGCAAAAACAAATATTTTGAAAGGTGAGAGAGGGCAGGGTGCACTAGAGAAAAAGGTTTGGATGAGGGGTGGGGGCCTAAACAACAATCGCAGGGAGGGGGGACCACTACACTACATAATTAAAAAAAAAATATATAAATAATTTTAAAATTTAATTTAAAAAAACTGTAAATTGGGTACTGACACATTAGTGGGAGGGGGAGGGTAAGAGAGCCGTTTGGGAGGAATCAGGGAGGTATGAGGGTTAAGGAGTGATTGCTACACTGCAGAAAAAATAATAATAATAATAAAAAATTAATTAATTAAAAAGCCCTAAATTGCATACTGGCAGACTGTCTGCCAGTACCTAACTAAGGGCTAGATTACGAGTGGTGCGCTATCATTAGCGTGAAGAGCGCAAACGCAATCGCAAGATTGCAGTTTTTTAACTCAAATTTATATTACAAGTGACGCAGTGTTTAAATTACCGCAAATTCTTTCTCGCAAACTTGCTGTAATTTATGATTCCCATATTTTTTTGGGGTGGAGTTGAGCAGCAATGTGCTTGTATTATAAGATGAAAGTAAAAGCAATCGCTTGAACGCAGTAGCATTTTACATTCAAACTTTTTACACGACTTGAAAGTTTGCGTAAAGAGTTTTGCACTAAACTATACAATTAACCCCTAAAGTATCAACCTCCCACATATCAAACTACCCTGCTACACTATTAAACCCTAAACCGCCACACCACCACATAACAAACTTCTCCACTACAATATCTACCCCTAAACCACCAGATAGCCCACTGCAATTAACTCCCTTCACGATTAACCCCCTACACTATTAAACCCCGAAACCGCCACAAAACCTACCACAATTATCTCCCTACTCTATCCTAAAACCAAACCTTCCCCCCTACAAAAACAAAATCTTTTAAAAAACCTACTCTAAAAATTGCCCTGGAACAAGCATTTTGTTAATAAAAAATAAAAAAAAACAAAAAAAACCCAAACATATCCTAAAAAAAGATTGCCCACAGGGCATCTGGTAGGGCAGTTACCTAAAGTGATTACAGTCTTTTTTTTTTCAGGGTTTTTTTTTCTTTCATTCAAAAAAGAGCAGTTATTTCTCTAGGGCAATGCCTTTGAAAAATTCTTTTCTCAGGGCAACTTTATTTAGGATAGGATTTTTGTAGATTAGCATTTTTTAAGACTAGTGTTTTTTATTGGGCAAAATAGCTGTAATTGCCAAACCAAATGCCTTTTTGAGTGCAATCTTTTATTTAGGAAAGGTTTTTTTTTAGGTTATTTTATTTTTATTTTTTAAATAGTTCTTTTTTTTTCATTCCAAAAAAGCTCTACCAAATTACATATTTTTCTTTTTTGGGGCTACTTTGGTTTTAGGATAGGGTTTTGTTCACCAGATTAGCTGATTACTTTACCTAGGGCACTGTATGACAAATGCCCGTTTCAGAAAAAAATTAGAGTAAGTTTTAGTATTAGTTTAGGTTATTTTATTTTAGGGTGTACTTTTTTTAAGGTGACTTTAATTTTAGCATAGGTCTCTGGATGGTTTTTGTTTTGGTAATTTTTTTATTTTCTGTAATGGTAGTTTTTTTATTTTCTGTAATGGTAGCTTTTTTATTTTCTGTAATGGTAGGTTTTTTATTTTCTGTAATGGTAGGTTTTTTATTTTCTGTAATTGTAGGTTTTTTATTTTCTGCAATTGTAGGTTTTTTATTTTCTGTAATGGTAGGTTTTTTATTTTCTGCAATTGTAGGTTTTTTATTTTCTGTAATGGTAGGTTTTTTATTTTCTGTAATTGTAGCTTTTTTATTTTCAGTAATGGTAGGTTTTTTATTTTCAGTAATGGTAGGTTTTTTATTTTCTGTAATTGTAGGTTTTTTATTTTCAGTAATGGTAGGTTTTTTATTTTCTGTAATTGTAGCTTTTTTATTTTCAGTAATGGTAGGTTTTTTTCTATACTTTTTAGGTTAGGTTAGGTGTGTTAGGGAGGTTAGCTGTTAAGAGGTGAGGGGGTACATTGTGGTGTGCCATGTGGCGGTTTAGGGGTTAATAGTGTAGGGTGCTAATTGCGTAGGGCTAAGTGGTGGTTTAGGGGTTAATAATGTAGCGGGCTATTCGTGTGGTATGAAGGTGACTGTTTAAGGGTTAATAGGGCTCTTTTGCAGTGGGCTATGTGGTAGTTAGGTGGTTAGTTTTTTTGCAGTTTTCGCACTCCAAGTCTTTGGGGGAGTACATCAGACTGATCACCATTTTGCTAAACAGAGGCTTTGCAGTACAATGGATAGAGCAGGGAAGGTCTGTGGATGTGCTGGTTTAGGGAAACAGAAATAGCATTATTGGGTGGGGTCTAATTTAACTTAATGAAATTGGGTCATTAAAGACTTAGTAAACACCTTGCAATTACAAGTCTTTTCTGCAGTCTTCCAACAGATTAACATATATAAGTACATTCTGAGCTATCAAATACTTAATCAATTAAAACTTATAAGCAATATCAGTATTTGTAAAATCTACATTTAATCTTAACCAGTTGCTCAAGCTTTTATATACTTTATGAAGCTTGAGCTACTGGTTAAGATGTCGCGTATACGTTTTAATTTCTATCTCCCTATATTGGCTATTATGGGATATTTGATATACATGTGTGGGGTACTAATAAGGTGATTTTTGTATGTATATATGTATTTAAAGGTATACAGTGTATTTACTATGCAGTTTTCCTATAGGTCTTTGCTATTATTATAATATAATTATCTGTATTGTAGATTGTCTTGAGAAAGACTTGAACTATAAGCTGAAATGTTGACACTTAATGTTGGATTATGAAACAAGTGTTGAATAAATTTTGATGAAATAAATCCTGTGAGTGCCCTCGCACTTGGATCCTTATATATATATATATATATATATATATATAATGACTGTATATATATATATATATAAAACAATATGATGACTGTATATATATATATATATATGTAACTATATATATATATATATATATATATATATATATATATATATATATATATATATATATATATATATATATATATATACAGTCATCACATTGTTATTATGTTCAAATATTGTGCCCAGTTCCAATATTCCACTCAGATCTTTAATTTGGAAAGCGGCTCTTATCCTGGCAAATCTGGTCCCAATTTAAGAGTAAACTAATACAAACATAGAATTCTTATAAAATATGTCCTGATCAATAAAATTGCTTCAAGTCTCTCTAATAGGTGCCAGTGGTTTTCTTACTGGGTCCACCTGGTTCAGGCAGTCCAGTCACAAAGGCAGAAAGAGACAAATTTCCCAGCATCCAGGGCATCAACATATCGTTTCTCTTAGTACAATGGACTTTTTGCTACTAAAAGACCACCGTACTTAGGGAAATTTGGTGGTGATGTCCTGGATACTGGGAAGTTTTGAAATCGAAAGAAAAGGAGGCAAAATAAATAATGAAAGTATATTGCAAAGTTGATTTGATATGCATAATTAAGTATGGTTTATCTTAAAAAATTAAAAAAACATTAAATACAGTACAATTGTATCATCCACAAATGTGCAATAAAAGGACAATGTAATATCATTTACTCTACATTTCAAAGTTTTTTTCTGAGAAATGTTCTTGCCCACTGTATCATGTGACAGCCATCAGCCAATTACAGACTCATATACATATACACAGTAACTCTTGCACTTGATCATTAGGAGTTGGTGCCTTAAGAAATGTTCATATAAAAAAGACTGAGAAAAAATGATTATGTAGTGAAAAGTTAAAGTGAAAAGTTTTTTTTTTTTTTTACTTTAGTGTTAAAATTAGTGTGTGGCTGGTTATTCTATCATCAATACTCAGGACCCACTAACAGACCAGGTTTTAAAATTACCTTAGCTGAAAACATTTTAAATAGCAATAATTAATCATAAAGATTCAAAAAGATATACTGCTAGAGTGCACATACTTTATTACTATAATATGTCTCCATACAGGTTAAGCCTTAAAGGGGAATAAAACCCAATTTTTTCTTTCATTATTTATAAAAGGCATGCAATTTTAAACAACTTTCTAATTTACTGCTATTATCTAATTTGCTTCATTCTCTTGATATTCTTTACGGGAAAGCATACCTAGATATGCTCAGTAGCTTCTGATTGGTAGATGCGCATAGATGCCTCGTGTGATTGGCTCACCCATGTGCATTGCTATTTCTTCAACAAAGGATATCTAAAGAATGAAGCAAATTAGATAATAAAGTAAATTCCACAACTCCAGCCTCAGTAACCTATAAAACAGACCAGATTTTCACGATGTCTAAAGTGCAGCACTGAAGATGTAAAGCAGCTACTCTGTGCCAATGAAATCACGTAAAAAAAACCCCACATGAAATATTAATATATTAATATTAGATCCTATTATTTATTTATTAGTTTATTTATTTATTTAACGTTTGCCAATGCTGTAAAGCATAACTTAGAACTGATACAGTAAGCAAAGGGAAAACTCTACATAGAACAATGCAAGCTTTAAAAGCAGACAGTATATGAAATAGGAACATAAAACAGCACATATATAACATATATGTAATTCCTCCATTGATTTTGTTTGCATAACAGATGTTTTTTTCCTACCTGATTAAATATGATTAGATAAATATCAAGTAGACGTGCATTGCAGTGAGTTTATATTTCCAATTCTTTCTTTAGTTCAAAGAACAAAAATCTAATAATCCTACTGACTTGAAAATTACATTGTGTTGCTTTCTTTTAATTTTTTTACTGTACTGCATCTGAGAAATAGAAAATGAAGTGTTTGAACATTCTCTGAATCACTCCTGTGAAATTATTCATTGTAATAGCAATTAAATTATATAGAAGACGACAGTGTATTTCCACTTTCAAACCAGTGTCATAGAAATATATTAAAGCAATAACTGAAATAATATAAAGAAAACACAATCATTTAATTCCCTAACAAACAATGTTCTACAGTTTTTAATTTACTTTTTTATTTTTTATTTTATTTAAAAGACCATCTCTAGGAGAACTGTAAGTGCCCTGGGGTGAAACTTCCATAAAATACATTAACCTTTTATATGTGTTATGTAAATGTATGAAGACTTTTGAAGAAAAAAAAATGTGAGTAATGACTTCTTGCTCAGAAGAGTTTAGTACTATTAAAATGTAACTAATCTCCTCATCTGTATCAGGAAGTAGCATAAAAAACTATTGACTTTCAATGTACCAAGCAAGTAATAATTATGTGCTGAACTCTAAGGGTGGTCCAAAGAGATACTATGGGGCCTATTTATCAAATGTCTTGCAGACCTGATCTGATAGTGCGGATCAGGTCCGCAAGACATCGCTGAATACGGAGAACAATACGCTCTCCGTATTCAGCATTGCACCAGCAAATGGGCCACCAGCAGGGGGTGTCAATCAACCTGATCGTACTTGATCGGGTTGAATTCCGGCGATTCCTGTCCGCCTGCTCAGAGCAGTCGGACAGGGTTATGGAGCAGCAGTCTTTAGACCGCTGCTCCATAACTTGTGTTTCTGGCTAGTCTTCAGACTCGCCAGAAACATGGGCCATCAAGCTCCATACGGAGCTTGATAAATAGGCCCCTATGCATTCACATTCATAACTGTAATATTGCCAACTTTCAATGTACCCGTTGCTCTGAATTTGCAAGGTAATACATTTTAATATAAAGCTGTATGTATACCTAGAAGAGAGGTAAAGAAGTAAGAAGGGGTCCCCTCCAGTACTCTCTATCTTTGTGGTCTACTGGCAGGATATGTATTCATAGCCAGTGTCCTAAGCTGAAACAGAAAAAATGCTTTGGAGGTCTTTGTAAAGTGCCAGAGATAGACATGACTCCTGTGCTTTCTGAAGGAGAAAAGTGTTTTCACTTCCTTTTTTTTTATTAAATATTAAAATAATAAACTAATAATACTAATTGAATAAAGTATTGTGCCCATATAAAGTTGCTCTGTTTCTAAAGTGTAGACAAAGTACAGCAAACTTTTTTTTTTATGTATGCAAGCTACTAACTGAAATCATCTCCATATTAGTAGAAGAAATATATATTTTACAGAATAGGACCAGATGGTGCTTCACATCAATCTGTAATTTGCATACCATGTGCAAAAACACGTTTAAATTGTAAAAATATGTTCATTATGCCAAGTAAATTTTCAATATTATAATGAAACCTATCAGGATTGTTATGTAGAAATATTTAATTTAAGATATGTAAAGTTAACATATTTTATATCTCCACATAGATTGCATTTAAGTATTAATTAATTTATTCTGAGCTGTAGACAATAAAATAACAATTTTAAGGAAGTAAAAGCGTGTAAAGATTAATTATTTTTTAAAGGCAAATTATATGCTCTCTGATATTCACTCAAAGGGATATAGTATAAACTAGATGAGCTAATGGATATTAATAAAAATAGTTACTGTACAAGGTTGCACCCATTGTGTAGCACTGTGTAATCTGTCTGTGCATTACACAATGAGATAATAATATTAATAAAAGTCCTCTTACAACAATATTTTTATTTTAGTGTGAAAGCTGGTATATGAAATTATTCAATTAGAGATTCTACTATAATTTTCTGTAAAATAAAAAAAATTTATTTTAGTTTTCAATTTCTTTCAATGTAAAAAATACTGACTGCATTTCAAATATATTTTATAGATTTTAGCTTACTATACATTGTATGTTTCATAACTCCTGGCTGAATACTGTAGTTACTTGTTAGTGCTATTTACTTGTTGGGGTAAAATAGACTTTAAAGGAACAGTATACACCAATTTTCATATAACTGCATGTAATACACACTACTATAAATAAGAATATGCACAGATACTGATCTAAAAATCCAGTATAAAACCTTTTAAAAACTTACTTAGAAGCTCCCAGTTTAGCACTGTTGATGAGGTAGTCAGGGACACCCACTGAAATGGGCTGGGTAAACAAAAAAAGCAGATACTCCCCATCTCCCCCCTTCCCTGCATATGAAAAGGCAGATAACATAAACAGGAGCCTGTAGGAGTCTGTAAACGCATGTATACATCTGACACTGTAGAGCTTGGTTAGGAGTCTGAAAATCAGCATAATGTTCTTAAAAAATAAGCATAACTATACATTGTTACAAAAATACTACCAGATGGGCTTTATAAATGGATCATCTACAAAACATTTATGCAAAGAAAAATCTAGTGTACAATGTCCCATTAATGTCAATAATATCTTTGTTGTAATATAAGTGGCCTGGATTAAAAAAATATATCAGTAATGGAGTTAGTTGTATCTGAATAAGAAGGGATAAAGTTTCCTTATAGGTATGGAATACCTTCTTACACTTTTAATATGGAACATGTGTGTCATACTAACACCATTCTATTTTTCATTCACAGCACACAAAATGTAATTTCTTGAAATATTTGTAATTAATTTATTGGTTAATCTATATAAGTGTGAGTGGATATTTCTCTTTTATATAATTGTTTATGAAGTCTTATTCTCTCCTTAATTGCAAATCATAATGAGTTAAATAATACAGTTTATTTTTGTTTACTAACTCTGAAGAAATGTGCCTGTGGTGCAGGAAATGCATCAGATCTAAGTAATCATGATCCTGTTATCCTGGACTTCATTAATTGCTAACTTTGGTGTCTGCATTTTTTGTTCATTGTAGTGATGCAAGTCTATTTTTTATGTTTCCTCTATAAATGTTAATTCCTTGTTTATCATGATACAATGTTAGATGTACAGTTGAATGATGTAGACATATTTTCCTTAACTGCAACTTACACCTTTGCAAAGAGTGCCCGGGAGCAATACGAGAAGCTTTCCAACATGTACAACCACATGAACAAACTGTATGACAACTTGGGGGAATACTTCACCTTCGATCCCAAAGCTGTAAGCGTAGAGGAATTCTTTGGAGACATAAGCAGTTTCCGCTCCCTTTTCCTGGTGAGTATCAATCAAGATTATTTTTTACCTTAAAGCTTGTACAACTACATCATTATTGACTTTATGGAGCATAGAATATATTTTAAGTTAAGTGAAACGAATATTCGAATAAACGCACCAACTAGATTTAAAGAAAACAAAGAAATACTAATGCAATTACATTTAGGAATTAAAGGACCAATTAATGCAGTATAATTACATACTTAACAAGTACATAATAAAAAGACAATGCAGTAGAACTTACTCTGAATTTCAAATAAACAGTAGATTTTGTTGCGACAAATTTATTTTTTCTCCCATTTTCCCCCTGTATACCCTGTGAGCTTGTGCACATACTCAATAGGATTTCGTTCCGCAGAAAGTTTGAGTATAAAAAGACTGTTCAAAATTTGACAATGGAAGTAAATTAGAAAGTGTCTTAAAACTGCTTGTTCTTTCTGAATCATAAAAGTTTATTTTGACTTGAGAGTCCCTTTAAATACTTACCGCTAGTGGGCTGGAGAGCTTTGCTAATTCCAACACTTCTGCACAGTTCAAGGCCGCGCTAATAAGAGGCTTAGCGTGGTGGATCCTAGAGCTTGCATTAAAGGAGAAGGTCCGTTAGCACAGGCCCTTAAATCCGCTAAGCCTTCTATTAGTGTGGCTCGGAGTTCTATGAAGAAGGGTTGGGATTAGCCATGCTCTCCAGCGCGCTAGAGGTAAGTATAATGCTACAGCTGAACTTTTTAACCTGTAACAACGGAACATTTACATTAGTTTAATGAAAATAAATGTTCCACAAATATTCAGTATTATTTTTCATTAAAACTAAACAAATACCAAATAGGGCAGCAGACAAATATTCTAAAAAAAAATATTTTCTAAAGATTCCGATGAACTGAAGTTTTCGCTGCTGCACAAGACTAATATTTATCCTTTTATTGTTATATTATAATCTATGTAACTATTGTGTTTGTCTCAGAAAACAATACTGATAGGGAGATAATACAACACAAAAAATACAGAAGGAACACAAGAATAAAATATGTTTGAATATATGGTTCAAAATTCAAAATATATTTTTGTCTACAAATTAAGATACCAATTGTAGAGTAGCTGCCCTCCATATTTTATTATTTTGTGTAGATAACCTCCACCTGCAGACACAGCATTCTAGAATTTGTTCAGTTATTTTTATGTTCAATTGTTATTCAAGCATTTGTTTGCAGTAGAAACATTGCTTTATTCTGCTTACTTATTGATCTATTGATTTCATGTTTTGCTCATACGAGAGACAGCGGCAGGTAGTCTGATGGCTGAGAACCGAATGATAATGTTCCTCAAATAGATAAGGAACCTTCAGCTGCTGCTCTTAGTAGCAGATGCACCAAACAAACACTAATGTGCTGATGGAAATACAGTCAAAGAATATTCAAGTAGGTAAAGCAATCAGCTTGTATGAGTAAAGTTTCCAAGCCAATAATTCCTAGTAGTGTACATGCGTCACAAGGAAAATAATGGCACAGTAGTACTGATTAGATGCAATACATAAAATGTATCTGTATGCATGAAGATGATATATAGATAGAAGCTTAAAGGGACATTGAACACAAAAAGTGTGTGTTAAAAAGGCTAAAGTTATTTAAAGGGCCATAATAACCAAATGTTTAAACACTTGAAAGTGATGAAGTATAGCTGTAAAAAGCTGACTATCTCTATGTAAAAAAGAAAGATATTTTACCTCAAAAGTTTCTCAGTAGCCACATCCCATTGTAAAGGACTTCTAAGCAACAAATCAGTATGTCTGTCCCGGGACAGCGGAAGGAGCGCTCTTTCATGCACACTCATCTTATTTCCCTATTCAGTGTAAGGAAGTTTACAATGAAATCTCATGAGAGTTAAGTGAAATCTTATGAGATCACAGTAAAGAGTTCATGACCTCAGCACTGTTGATGCTGATTGGCTGCTGTTCATTTCTTCATTTTTTTTATCTGCAGCTGAGCAGCAGTTGAGTATAACTTTTTACACAGAACTTACTCTGCTGAGCTGAGGAAATTGTGAGGTAAAATATCTTCCTTTTTTACATAGAGATGCTCAGGTGATATTTTCCTGTCAGCTTTTTTCAGTTATACTGCATCAGTTTCAAGTGATTTAGCATATGAGTAGTATGTTCCTTTAAATTGAAACTAGCAGGGAATATGTATTGCATATACCTAGGTACTTATTGCTCATAGGCTAATTAGAAAAATTCCTACAGATGTATCAGTTGCAAAGAATAAGACAAGTTTGGTTCATACATAGGTTTATAAACAATGAAACATCTGAAAGTAATTCATTTCTACATACCACCTTAATAGAAAGTTATCCAATACAGAGAAGAATATTCATATTACTTTTTACTCTCTTTTTTTTTATATACTGTATGTGATCATTTCATAACTCATCTTTTAAAGTACAGATTTAAATTTTAAAAGGGAGAATAAAGTAAAAAAAAAACTTTCAGGAGCTGCACTATTTGGAGCTAACTGATTGGTGGTTGCACAGATATGTCACTTGTCATTTTCTTCTCAATGTGTTCACTATTTGAGAAAATAGAATTGATAAAATGAGTGTATGCTCCTGCTCATGAGGGCTAACAGTTAATTGGAAATGTGAATTTTGAGAATTTTTGGTCTTTAAAGGGATATGAAACTCCAAAATGTTCTTTTTTTACGCCATTTTAATTAAAGTTTCCAATTTACATCTAATATCAAATTTGCTTTGTTCCTATGATATTCAGTGTTGAAGAGATACATAGGTAGGCTTCTCGAACACTATATGGCAGGAAATATTGCTGCCATTGAGTGCTCTTGCAAAAGATAAAATTCTTGCAAAACTGCTGCCATATAGTGCTCCGGTAATGGGCCAGCTTCAAAGCATTACATCCCTGCTTTTCAACAAAAGATATCAAGAAAATGAAGATGAAGATAAAGTGATAATAGAAGTAAACTAGAAAGTTAAAATCACACGCTCTGTCTAAATCATGAAAGAAAGAAAAAATTGGGTTTCATTTCCCTTTAATTGAATTATAGAGAATACAGTGAGAAGATGTAGCTACTCTTGATGATGTAGCAGAGGAAATGTAAAGATTGGATGTTGGCATGATATGGAATCTTTTAAATATAATGATTAAATAACATCTATTCATCCTTCTAGAAATAGACATATTTTTTAAGAATTGTTTTTACTTTGTGCTGTAGTGGCTGTTATTATATATTACTTTTGTTCCTTTTTAATATTGAATTACGCAAATAATCCTTCTTACTGTCCCAAATAATTAAAGGGACAGTCAAGTCCAAAAAAAAAACTTTCATGTTTCAAATATGGCATTCCAATTTACTTTTATCACCAATTTTACTTTGTTCTCTTGGTATTCTTAGTTGAAAGCTAAATCTAGGAGGTTCATATGCTAATTTCTTAGACCTTGAAGGCCACTTCCAATCTAAATGCATTTTGATAGTTTTTCACCACAAGAGGGCATTAGTTCACGTGTTTCATATAGATAACATTGAGCTTATGCACATGAATTTACCATGGAGACAGCTCTGATTGGCTAAACTGCAAGTCTGTCAAAAGAACTGAAATAAGGGGGTAGTCTGCTGAGGCTTAGATACAAGGTAATTACAGAGGTAAAACGTGTATAATTATAACTGTGTTGGCTATGCAAAACTGGGGAATTGGTAATTAAGGGATTATTTATCTTTTAAAACAACAAAAAATCTGGTGTTGACTGTCCCTTTAAAAAGTATACAAGGACATAAGATTGTTAGAATACTGGGAGATTTTTTTGTATTTCTTTTTTATTATTATTTAAATGATAAAATTATTTATAACTAGAGCTTTAGCTTTGTCTTAGATTTATTTTTTCTAGATTCTATATTTTCACAAATATAATATACAAAACAGACATATTCTATATTGTTTTTTAGGGCTGGGTTTTGAATGATTAATTTTATTTGTAAGTGCATCATTTTAAATAAGGCTGATTCAATGTTGCCACATTATAAGGAATTCATATACAAACCACTATGTGTGCCCTTTTTTCTTTAAAAATTGTATAATATATATAAGTAGCAAGCAACATTTTACTGTTGCTATATTAAACGGTACACTTTTTAATGCAGAATATCTTATAATTGAAAACGCCCCTCTCCCTTTGATATGCTGTTTTTAAAATTACCCTTCCAGTTTCCATGTGAAATATTTTTGGTGGAGTTCCCATACTAACAAAATGGCAAATTTCAATACATTTTAGTCAATCTCCTAATATTGTTGGGAAAACAATTATCATATATGGTCTGTCAGTGGGGTACCAGCAGCATGCATGTGAAATTTCTGAGCTTAAAGGGACAGTCAAGACAAAATTAAACTTTCATGATTCAGATAGGGGGATATTTATCAAAGGTCTGCTTTGATCAAAGGTGCTTATTAAATCATTATATCCTTAATGACGTATTAAGAATATTAAGTTGTCACTAAAATGTGCTATATTTAGAATTAATAAGTATTTTACTTTAATAAGGAGTGGATTCAATAAACAATTCACAGGAGATATTTCTCAGTAGCTTATCATATTCCTTTTGCCTGCACAAGTGTAAGGTCAGAGATCTGACTCATAATATACATCTCCTTCACAATGCAAAGCCAATAAAAACTTCCAAATGCAAACCCAGTGCCCTGGGGCTGGGCATGTCAATTTAAGGTCAGTTATTTGTCTCTTTAAAATAAAGTCTTCAATTATATCATTGAACATATTTAATTCAGTGGCTTAACATAAACCAGTTTTGCTTGACTGATTTATTTCTGTTAAAGGATTACTTTCTGTTATAATTTTTAAGCTAAACAACTAACATATTAAAGTTAATAAACATTAATTAAAACCTACTGACCTATATTTTCTCCAAAACAAAGTTTCATAACGTTCTAAAAGTTATATCTTTTATTCGCCGATGATGTCACGTTATCCTGCCCACTATTTTCAGCACTGCATGTTCAAAATACTTAAACCAATAACTTTGTGTTTAAAGCGCCATTTTGAAACCTAGGTATTGTAAACGGATTGGTACAGAGCAAAGGATACCCACGGAGTGGGTTTGGAAAACAATTAAATTTGCAGACAAGATTTCTGATATACGGTAGAGATATGTTAATGAAATGCTATTGATAAAAAGCGTATTTGGGGTAGTTAGTTAGTAACAGGCATAGAAAATATTTACTTACAGTGGCGCTTTAAGTGTTGACTTCTGGATATGTTTCTAGACTTCTGAATATTCTCTCAAGCAAATGTATCTTCTTAAATCCTGATGCCCTGACAATTTTTTAATTATATTCCATGAATACAAATACAAACCAAAACACAACTCAGGGTGATTTTGTTTTAATTAAAAAATAAATACATAAAAAAAAACTGGAAGAAAGAGACAGTAGGCTTAATATATTCATAAACCAAAGAGAGACAATCCCCACTAAATTTATTATGAAGAAAGCAAAAGAGCTTTAAAGAGACATTCCAGTCAAAATTGAAATGCACATAGATGAATTACACATTTTTACAGAAACATATTTGCAATGTACATGTAATGGCAAAAATGCCATGTAAAAGTTTTCAATGTTTTAGTGTTAACATTTTTCTCAGCACATTCATGTGAAATATAGCTAGATATCCTCAGTGTTCCAGCATGTTAAATACTGCAGCTGCTCAGAGCACCAGTGGGGCTTGCATAATATTATCAATGATTAGTCATTGCCAGATGATACAGGCACCTTAGACTTTCTGAGCAAATGCTTTGTCCCACACTCCCTTGAAAGGCTATAAGGAAAAATCTGTAAACTAGGTTTTGAAAGTTCTGCAAATAGCCTAAACCAGCAATTTAATTTGCAGGTCACAGAACTTGTTTTTTGGGAGCATGGGGAAAAAAACATTTTTACTAAAAGCCAAGAGCCATTTAATTTCCCTTTAACCTTTTAAAGCCGTTATGACGTTCTATTCCGTCATAATTAGACTGGGCTTTAAAGCCGTTATGACGGAATAGAACGTCATAACTAACGGCTGTCCTGAAGCCTTCTGTGCTGTCAGGACTTGATTGCGGTCTTGGGGGCGTTCCTAGAGTTGTAGGGACGCCCCCCAGATGCGATCCAATAATTGAAATCTCGCGATCGTGTGGTTTCAATTTGTCTACATCGGAACAGTTGTTCCGATGTAGGCACTTTAGCCCTGACTCGAAAGGGTTAATTGAACCCTTTGAGAAACCTATCAGTATTGACAATATTTATTAAATAATCTTCTCAGAGTTGAGAGGTTTATATTATTGTGCCCTCCGAGTTTTTTTTCCTAGAGGTTATAACATCAGTTCCAACTCTCCTCTTAGGATACCCCGTCATGATAAAAAAATTGGGGGGCTAAAGAAAGGTTTGCTTACCACTTGCCATAAACCACTAATGTAAACGAATTAGCTGTTTTCCTAAAAAAGCTGAGATGGAGGCTCAACTGATGTAAACAACTTTCAATGTCACAATGCACTTAAATCCACCTCTGCAAAGATGTCAATAACAGATTCAGCAACAGAGTGAATAACTCAATAAAGAAGAAAAAAAAAATACCTAAAATAATTGTTAGGTGAGGATATATTCCAATTCCCAGCATGTACAAGAATATTGTTTTTTTTTTTCTTTTTAAAATGAGACAGATACATCTTTCTCATCCCAACATGACTAATACTATAAAAGTAGCTTAAAAAATAGTTTTACCATCTGTGATTCCCAATACAATTTTTCATAGTGTAAAACTGCTATTGAATTTAATTAAATGAAATAAAACAACATTTGTTCCATTAAGTTTTAGATGGGATGATATGTATCATAAAAATACATTTTAATAATAGCAGATAGCCATTCCAAAAAAAAAAATAATAAATAAAGTTGGACGTGTTGCCTGTTCACAATATTTTCTTTGGTTATAAACAGATGTGTTAATTCTGGACAAGGAGTTAATTAGGTAATACAGGGAACATAGAGAATTCTAAATGAAAGCATTAAAATACTAAAACTTTATTGGTCTATGCTTTAGATGTAGAGAAAACAACCAGAACACAAATGAATCTTTAAAAACAATAATTTCACTATTTATGTATTTTATCTCAAGTTAAAATTGGAGCATGTCAGAAAAAAAAGACATTTTCTCCTTAGGGATGTAGGGCAACTTCAGAAGAAATTATAGTTGAATGACAATGTTTTCTTCTCTTTTTTTATAATCCAAAATAATCAATGTCACTCACAAAACTAACTTTTGTTCTTCTGATCAAAAATGTTTGGAGATGAGAAAACAAGAGAAATCCCTATAGAACATGCATTCACTGTTTATATGTATGATTTTTTAATTTTTTTATTTCCTGAGATCTCATCTTTATAAATTAGTTATTGTTTTATCACCAAGTAGTAGGAATATGAAGCAGACAATGCTGGATGTGAACTGTCATTTCTATTGTGTGCAAGTAGAGGTATTGATAATGGACGTATCTATCAAACTCTGCTCTGGCACCTTTTTGTAATATCTGAGCCCGCTGCCACTTAAAGGGACATTAAACACTTTGAGGTTGTAATATAAAATGATATATTGTTTATATTAAAAAAAAGTCTGCAATATACTTTCATTATTTATTTTGTCCCCTTTTCCTGTAATTCCATTCTAAAATTGTGAGTTTTTCAGTTCCTGTAAGAAATGGAAGTGCAGAACACTGTTATATTCCACACAGCCATTGGCTGCACACTCTAGTGACCTATTTATAGTTGTCCCTAATTGGCCACAGCATAGAAGGTAACCTAAGTTGCAACATGGCCGCTCCCATTGTTTTATAGACAATAAAACATTAGACTTTTTTTTTGTCAATATTTAAACAGCTAATGGAACTTTAAAAAATACATCTACATGCTATTCTCAGACTCATCTTTTCTTTGAATGCATCATTTTATCTAGCATTTATTTAGTGTTTAATGTCCCTTTAATGGCTACTGTTTAAAGATACCAACTTTTAAAACACCTATGGAATTGTAATAAGTAAATAAAGCATCATCAGAACTTTAGCAGTTGTTAAGAAAGGAAAAACATGTTTCTTACCAGCAAGCAAAAAGCAACCTGTGTAAAAAAAATGAATGTGTGAGTCTCAGTGGAAATGAGCTAAATACCCATAAGGTTTCAATATGTAGATTGCTAATTAGGGGGAAATGATTACACAGATGTATCAGTTTGCTTTGAGGTACTTGCATATGATCACTCCATATTTTCATAAATAGAAAAGAGAGAAGGAAAACGCTTCCATCCTTAATAGGAGTAAGTTTTAATGTGCTTTAGGATTAAAACCTGCTTTACTGATATAATTGCACTGTCTAAAGAGTATGCTGCCTAGAGGGTTAGATTATGAGTGGAACACTATTTCGTGCTCGCAAGTTAACTTCGCTACAAAACTATTTGCGCATGTTGGGTTGCACTAGTACTTCAAGTTAAAAGTAAAATGTTAGCGCAAGAGCAAAAACCCAATGTGCACAAAAAGTGGAACTTCAAACATTGCAGACATGTTAACGTATTCTCCCATAGACTTCAATGGCGCACGCCAACTGAAAAAAACTAACACTCATACTCACGCGCTAACCCAATTGTGTTTATTCAAGTGCGCTAAACCCAACATTAATTATGAATATTTCACATTCCAATGTTCTGCACATAGAAGAATATGTTCTATTTATTCTTAAATGAATATTTCTATATATATTTAATGATTTTTTTGAGAGCAAAGGGGTCCAATGTACATATATATATATATATATATATATATATATATATATATATATATATATATATATATATATATACATTTATGACTTAAAATATGTTTTGTTTGATGTTTTGTGCAACTTTTTAACAGTTTCTTTTTCTTTTTCTGCCTCATGTAATAGTTAACAAGAGCTCTGAAGTCATGCTATAAATGTTCCTTTGCACAGGTTATAGAGATGGCTATGTGCAATGATTCCCTTCTCACTGCATAGATAGCCCTATATATATGTAAAGTACTAATAACTCATTATGCATCCGTGGTGAAAACTCATATATTCAAAGCGTTACATCCAGGGTCCTCCCGGAGATAACATTCACCGGACCTTGGTTGCATAGATCAATCTTCTGAATAATGAAAGTTTAATGTTGACTTGAGTGTCCCTTTAAGCTCACCAGCTCTTGGTTGTTGCCACAGGACTCAGGATCATTATACCCCAGCTTACCGGACCAAATGATCCTCCCAGAGCTCTCACGTGCTCATAATGGGGTTCTCCAATCCGGACAATATGCCCCCTCCAGTAATGACAACCACGCTACTGCTAGCTCATAGCGTGGTAGCTTTAACTTCAGATGCATGTGTTTAACCCTTAGCTTGTAACTTACAGGGCTTGATAATGATTATGATGTTTTTAGATGTAGACCTTACTATGTTTTTTTTAGTAAATGCCAGTGTGCTACTAGAATATATCCTCTCTACAGGTCCATATAGTGCATGATATATTGGAGCCTGATCAAGTAGGACTTTAATTTCCTTAACCAATAGTCTAGTGTTTTTAGGGAAATCTAATTAACACTCACTGTAAATAGAATTGATTAGACAAATGTTTTAATCATCCAGAATCCACACACCTTTTGTTTTCAACCTTGTTTTTTTTATTTCTTATTTGCTCACACTGCAAGTAGTTATAACACACAAGTCATAAATTAATTCTAGAATCTGCAACAAAGAAACTTAATTAAAACAACCAATAATCACATCCCCATCCCATATCCTTCTGCTAAAAACAAACAAACAAAAAAAAAAGCAAAAAAAAAAAATTCTTACAAAAAGCAAATGTTTGGGAAGTATATAACATTTCTTAAGAAAGGGCAAATGCAGCTAACATTGCTAACATTGAGAGATGAGCATTCAGCTTTGGAATTTTTCTGAATTGTTGAATCATACAAACAACCATATACATTATTGAACAAAACAAACGAAAAATGAATGATTGAAATTGATTTGTTCATTCCTTCATGCCGTTTGGCACTAAAGAAAGGCGCAGGAATGGGGGGAAAGATTTAGATTGTTTGTTTAATCAGCTTCTTTTGTTTGTAATGATGTACAGATAATCTGACTATTCATTTATCCATCGTCTCCTGCCCAATGCTGCAATAGTATTACTAATGACTGAAGTTTGGGACAGACAGTCAGGCACTAAATGCTGGATTTTAGTCATACAGGAGTTGTATGTTCTTTAAACATTGAAAGATTAGTTTTTTTAATTGTTCAAATCCTATAATGTAAGATTTTTGTTAATACTAATTGTTTATATTAAATAAAAAGAGAGAAGCGCTCAACCTGGGAACAAATAATAGCATAATAGCTTGTTCTATGGCTAGTTGCCACCCAAGAAGCAGCCTCTTTTTGCTCAACATGTGCCTTTTACAGAGAAGAAAAGCATATCAGTCTGATCCTGACTTCACAGTACAGTCCAGCCCCAAAATACCAGGCAGTCCGTCTCTGAATGAGAAAAACAGCAAAACCCAAGATGTACGTTTCGGGCCTATTGTGGGCCTCGTCATTGAGGTGCAGCCATATCCCTCTAGGCACACTGAGCAACGGGTCCACAACTGGATTCCCGCATTACACTTAAGGAGACTTCCCTAAGTGTCATAATTTGCATAAATAAAAAGAGAGAAGTGCTCAACCTGGGAACAAACAATAGCATAATAGCTTGTTCTATGGCTAGTTACCACCCAAAAAGCAGCCACTTTTTGCTCAACATGTACCTTTCACAGAGAAGAACTTTCCTGTAGCATATCAGTCTGATCCTGACTTAACAGTAAAGTCCTGCCCCGAAATACCAGGCAATCCCTCTCTGAACGAGAGAAACATCAAAACCCCAGACGTACGTTTCAGCCTATTGTGGGCCTCGTCAGTGAGGTGCAGCCATATCCCTCTAGGCACTCTGAGCAACGGGTCCACGTCTGGAATCCCACATCACACTTAGGGAGACTTCCCTACCTGTCCTAATTTGCATAAATAAAAAGAGAGAAGCGCTCAACCTGGGAATGAACAATAGCATAATAGCTTGTTCTATGGCTAGTTACCATCCAAGAAGCAGCCTCTTTTTGCTCAACATGTGCCTTTCACAGAGAAGAACTTTCCTGAAGCATATCAGTTTGATCCTGACTTCACATTACCGTCCATCCCCAAAATACCAGGCAATCCCTCTCTGAATGAGAGAAACAGTAAAACAAGAGACGTACGTTTCGGGCCTATCGTGGGCCTTGTCAGTGAGGTGCAGCCATATCCCTCTAGGCACACTGAGCAACAGGTCCACATCTGGATTCCCACATCACATTTAGGGAGACTTCCCTAAGTGTCCCACAGAATGCCGAAACGATGACGAAGGCCACTGCAGGTCAAAACGATCATCTGGGGTTGTTGTTTCTCTTGATCAGAGAAAAATTGCCTGGTATTTCAGCGCTGGACTCTCATTGGGCAGGGTCAAACTGATATTCTACAGGATATTTTTTCTCTGTAAAAAGGCATAGTGTGCTACAAGAGCGTGGACCCTGAGTTGTAATGGAAATGAACAGGCATGGAAGTTATTCTAGCTTTTGTTCTATCTCAGGAGTGCTGCTCTCTCTCTTCTGATATAATTGTTTATATTAGCTGTTCCCATTGGAAATAACAGCAACAGATCCAATGTGTGCTTCAAATTAGGATCCTCCAAAATCATATATTTACACACACACATACATATATATATATATATATATATATATATATATATATATATATATATATATATATATAGCTTTGTGACAACAGGATGATACTTTTTCAGAAAAAAATGGTTAGTTATCAAAATATCCATTTACGTTTAGTAAAACTGCAACATTACAGGTGTAGCATGTATTTATACAACATTAATCTGAAGTGTGTTCCCTTGGCATTGACACTTGTTAAACAATTTGAGTGTTTACCTTTCCAGAGCATCATAAACAGAGGATTAACTGGTTTAAGCAATTCTCCTGACCCTTAGTAATAGCAGAAAACAACACAAAATAAAGAAAAAAGATAAGATCACAGAAATAGCCAGAAACTCTAGGACACATCTCATTAAAGCAGAGCTCTTTCCTTGCATTTGTATTTAGTTATTATTAAAGGACCATTAAACATCTGTAAAATAGCTATAAAGCTATATGAATATACAACATGATAAAATAAGCATATTAAGATTGAAATAACATCAATAAACAAAAGTACATTTAAAATATTTCCTTTTTTAAGTTCCCACATCATCTCTAGTCCGTTCCGCAGCCGACCTTCCATAGTCCGGACATTTGTAATTGCCCAGTCATTTTGCACCAATTATAATAAAGAATAGGAGCTGGTACCCACACTTACTTGCTCACGGGCGGCACTGTCTTTGCTGCTGATGTGATTGTAGATATTTAAAAGGGAAGACTCACAAACATCTGCACAAATTGTAAGTTCAAAAACGGTGGCCCACAAGAATATTTGTTTTAAACTGCATGAGTATAATTATTGCTTTGAATAATGTTCAGTAACAGCTATATATTGCCCTGCTAGGCAGTAGGTTCAGGGGCTAGAAACTACATTTAAATTTCTCTTTCGGATATCTTTATACAGTTATTAGCCCATTAATAAAGCTATGGAGGCATCTTCATGGCCAGAGTGATGCAAGCTTGCAAGAGAGGTCCTAAAATGCTAGATAAGAATCTGTGGCCACTGCTACTCAGCCTCTTCGCTACCTCAAAGGAAGAGTTAAATCATCCTGGTCGTGATAAATCAAGATGATCGACAAGCCCTGCTCTCAAGTAATTGCTTGTGTGAGAGGAGAGGGAAGGTGTTGCACAGGCAATTGCTTTTTTAATGATAACTACAGGATGTAGATGCTGCCCGCTAGCCAGAGTGCCAGGCATACATAAGCCTTGTCATTCCAGCCTTGGATAAATGGGGGGCATATGTGTCATCATTCACACCCTGCTGCTGGGTATGCACAGCATAAATTGTAATTTAAAGGGACAGTCTACCATAGAATTGTTATTGTTTTAAAAGATAGATAATCCCTTTATTACCCATTCCCCAGTTTTGCATAACCAACACAGTTATATTAATACACTTTTTACCTCTGTGATTACCTTGTATCTAGGAACCTTCTTCCAGGCCCCTGATCACATGACTGTGACTGTTTATTATCTATTGTCTTAAATTTAGCTTTGTTTTGTGCTAAATCTTAAATAACCCCCTGTGCCTGAACACAGTCGGCTAGATTACGAGTTTAAAAGAGAGTAAAAAACAGAGGCACCACCATGGCCTAATATCGCCAGTACAGGTCAAAACAACAACACAGGAGAATGTGAATACTCAGAAACATGAAGCACCCAGCTGGTGCTAGTGGAGTGGGCTGAAACTTCTCAGTGGTCCAGCGCACCAATATTCTTAGCGCAGAGACAGTCAGAAATCCTCTGAAATACCAGTATTCAGTGCCTATAGGGGCAAAAAAGGCAAACCAACATGGCCCAATATCATCTAGACAAGGAAAGAATAGAACCAAATGTTTATCTTTATTCACATAGTGACGCATTTCTCAGCCTACTCAGGGCTGTTTCGGCTGTCTCTGCGCTAAGAATATCAGTGCGCTGGACCACTGAGAAGTTTCAGCCCGCTGCACTAGCACCAGCTGGGTGCTTCATGTTTGTGAGTATTAACATTCTCCTGTGTTGTTGTTTTGACCTGTACTGGCGATATTAGGCCATGGTGGCGCCTCTGTTTTTTACTCTCTTTTAGATTTTGAACATCAGGATAGCCATCCTTTGACAGAGTGCCTCAACGCCCGGACTATTTTGTCATCTTGGTGTTATGGACATTTATATTATCTGATTTTATTTTTATTATAATATTTTATTTTCTCAACATTTTTGTCACTACTTTTTTATTGGTATTTTTATTGGTGTTGAACATAGAACACTGTGCTGTTATTCACTATTGAGATTCCCCAAAGCCCCTTTAGAGATTAATAATCATATTTCTGATTGAGGAAGCGCCCCCTAAGGCCGTGGTGTGTTATCAGTGCACATCACTCTCTATATATATAGATTACGAGTTGTGTGTTAGGATTAAAAAGCAGCATTGAGAGGTCCCAACGCTGCTTTTTAACGCCCGCTGGTATTACGAGTCTTGAAATGACAGGCTCACCGCTCACTTTTTTGGCCAGATTCGGAAATACCGAAAATCCACTTACGTCAATTGCGTATCCTATATTTTCAATGGAACTTGCATAGCGCCGGTATTACCAAAAGTGAGCGGTAGACCCTCTCCTGTCAAGCCTAGTACCGCATTTTAAAGTCAGTAGTAGTTTTACACTACAACGCCGTAGCATAAAACTCTTAACTAAAGTGCTAAAAAGTACACTAACACCCATAAACTACCTATTAACCCCTAAACCGAGCCCCCCCCGCACATCGCAAACACTAAAATAAAATTTTTAACCCCTAATCTGCCGAACTAGACATTGCCGCCACTATAATAAATATATTAACCCCTAAACCGCCGCACTCCCGCATTAACCCCTAATCTGCTGACCCCAACGTCGCTGCCACTATATTAAATGTATTAACCCCTAAACCTAAGTATAACCCTAACCCCCCCTAACTTAAATATAATTTAAATAAATCTAAATAAAATTACTATAATTAACTAAATTATTCCTATTTAAAACGAAATACTTATCGATAAAATAAACCCTAAGCTAGCTACAATATAACTAATAGTTACATTGTAGCTATCTTAGGGTTTATTTTTATTTTACAGTCAACTTTGTATTTATTTTAACTAGGTACAATAGTTATTAACTATTTAATAACTAGCTAGTTAAAATAAATACATATTTACTTGTAAAATAAAACCTAACCTAAGTTACAATTACACCTAACACTACACTATAATTAAATTAATTACATAAACTAAATACAATTAATTACAATTTAAAAAAAATATCTAAAGTACGAACCCCCCCACTAAATTACAGAAAATAATAAAATAATTACAAGATTTTTAAACTAATTACACCTACTCTAATCCCCCTAACAAAATAAAAAAGCCCCTCAAAATAAAAAGCCCTACCCTACACTAAATTAAAAATAGCCCTTAAAAGGGCCTTTTGCTGGGCATTGCCCCAAAGTAATCAGCTCTTTTACCTGTAAAAAAAAAGTACAATCCCCCCCTAACATTAAAACCCAACACCCACACAACCAACCCTACTCTAAAACCCACCTAATCCCCCCTTAAAAAAAATCTAACACTAACCCCTTGAAGATCACCCTACCGTGAGACGTATTCACATCAGCCAATCAGAATCAAGTTCAATCCGATTGGCTGATTCGATCAGCCAATCGGATTGAACTTGATTCTGATTGGCTGATTCCATCAGCCAATCAGAATTTTCCTACCTTAATTCCGATTGGCTGATAGAATCCTATCAGCCAATCGGAATTCGAGGGACGCCATCTTGGATGACGTCATTTAAAGGAACCGTCATTCGGCAAGTAGGCGTCGGGAGAAGAGGATGTTCTGCGTCGGATGGAAGATGATGGCTCCCGAAGAAAGAAGATTGAAGATGCCGTTGATAGAAGACTTCATCCGGATCATGGACCTCTTCAGCTCCCGCTTGGATGAAGACTTCAGCTGGATCATGGACCTCTTCAGCTCCCGCTTGGATGATGACTTCAGCCGGATCATGGACCTCTTCAGCCCCCCGCTTGGGCTTGGATCAGGACATCGGAGGAGCTCTTCTGTATTGATCGGTGAACCTGGTATGGTGAAGATAAGGTAGGAAGATCTTCAGGGGCTTAGTGTTAGGTTTATTTAAGGGGGGTTTGGGTTAGATTAGGGGTATGTGGGTGGTGGGTTGTAATGTTGGGGGGAGTATTGTATGTTTTTTTTTACAGGCAAAAGAGCTGAACTTCTTGGGGCATGCCCCGCAAAGGGCCCTGTTCAGGGCTGGTAAGGTAAAAGAGCTTTGAACTTTAGTAATTTAGAATAGGTAGGGCATTTTTTTATTTTGGGGGGCTTTGTTATTTTATTAGGGGGCTTAGAGTAGGTGTAATTAGTTTAAAATTGTTGTAATATAGTTCTTTTTTATTTTTTGTACTTTAGTTAGTTTATTTCATTGTATTTATTTGTAGGAATTGTATTTAATTTATTTATTGATAGTGTAGTGTTAGGTTTAATTGTAGATAATTATAGGTATTTTATTTAATTTATTTATTGATAGTGTAGTGTTAGGTTTAATTGTAACTTAGGTTAGAATTTATTTTACAGATAAATTTGTAAATATTTTAACTATTTTAGCTATTAAATAGTTCTTAACTATTTAATAGCTATTGTACCTGGTTAAAATAAATACAAAGTTACCTGTAAAATAAATATTAATCCTAAAATAGCTATAATATCATTATAATTTATATTGTAGCTATATTAGGATTTATTTTACAGGTAAGTATTTAGCTTTAAATAGGAATAATTTATTTAATAAGAGTTAATTAATTTCGTTAGATTAAAATTATATTTAATTTAGCGGGGTGTTAGTGTTAGGGTTAGACTTAGCTTTAGGGGTTAATACATTTATTAGAATAGCGGTGAGCTCCAGTCGGCAGATTAGGGGTTAATAATTGAAGTTAGGTGTCGGCGATGTTAGGGAGGGCAGATTAGGGGTTAATACTATTTATTATAGGGTTATTGAGGCGGGAGTGAGGCGGATTAGGGGTTAATAACTTTATTATAGTAGCGGTGCGGTCCGCTCGGCAGATTAGGGGTTAATAAGTGTAGGCAGGTGGAGGCGACGTTGAGGGGGGCAGATTAGGGGTTAATAAATATAATATAGGGGTCGGCGGTGTTAGGGGAAGCAGATTAGGGGTACATAAGTATAACGTAGGTGGCGGTCGGCAGATTAGGGGTTAATTATTGTAGGTAGCTGGCGGCGACGTTGTGGGGGGCAGGTTAGGGGTTAAAAAAATTTAATCGAGTGGCGGCGATGTGGGGGGGGGCTCGGTTTAGGGGTACATAGGTAGTTTATGGGTGTTAGTGTACTTTAGAGTACAGTAGTTAAGAGCTTTATGAACCGGCGTTAGCCCAGAAAGCTCTTAACTACTGACTTTTTTCTGCGGCTGGAGTTTTGTCGTTAGAATTCTAACGCTCACTTCAGCCACGACTCTAAATACCGGAGTTAGAAAGATCCCATTGAAAAGATAGGATACGCAATTGACGTAAGAGGATCTGCGGTATGGAAAAGTTGCGGCTGAAAAGTGAGCGTTAGACCCTTTTTTGAATGACTCCAAATACCGGCGGTAGCCTAAAACCAGCGTTAGGAGCCTCTAACACTGGTTTTCACGGCTGCCGCCAAACTCCAAATCTAGGCCTTAGGGTTTATTTTATAGGTAAGTATTTAGTTTAAAATAGGAATAATTTAGAGAATTGTATTAATTTTATTTAGATTTATTTAAATTAAATTAAAGTTAGGGGGTTAGGGTTAGACTTAGATTTAGGGGTTAATAACTTTATTATAGTGATGGCGACATTGGGGGCTGCAGATTAGGGGTTAATAAATATAATGTAGGGTTCGGCGATATTGGGGGCAGCAGATTAGGGATTAATAAGTATAATGTAGGTGGCGGCGGTGTCCGGAGCGGCAGATTAGGGGTTAATAATATAATGCAGGTGTCAGCAATGTCGGGGGCGGCAGATTAGGGGTTAATAAGTGTAAGATTATGGGTGTTTAGACTCAGGGTTCATGTTAGGGTGTTAGGTGTAGACATAAAAAGTATTTCCCCATAGGAATCAATGGGGCTGCGTTAGGAGCTTTTCAGCCGGCTCTCCCCTATTGATTCCGATGGGGAAATCGTGCACAAGCACGTTCAGCCAGCTCACCGCTACCGTATGCAGCGCTGGTATTGAGGTGAGATGTGGAGCTAAATTTTGCTCTTTGCTCACTTTTTTGAGGTTAAAGCCGGGTTTCTAAAAACCCATAATACTAGCGCTGTCTGCAAGTGAGCGGTGAGCATAAACTGCCCGTTAGCACTGCACCCCTGTTAACGTAAAACTCGTAATCTAGGTGAGTGTTATCTATATGGCCCACGTGTACTTTCTGTCTCTTTGTGCTGAAAAGAGATTTAAAAAGCCTGTGATAAGAGGCAGCCCTCAAAGGCTAAGAAATTAGCATATGAGCCTACCTATGTTTAGTTTAATCTAAGAATACCAAGAGAAAAAAGCAAATTTGATTATAAAAGTACATTGGAAAGTTGATTAAAATTAAAAGTCCTATCTGAGTAATGAAAGTTTAATTTATATTAGACTGTCCCTTTAAGTTCACTTAATGTGCAAAAAAAAAAAAAAAGAAAAAAAGAAATTTGTACTTAAAAGTACAAAATACAAAGCATAATTGGTTTTTTCCCCATAAAATAAGTTGAGCATTGTAAGATGCTATATGAAGAAAGTAGTGTAATGGGATTTATCAAAAAATAATAAATGTCAGCGCAAAGGAGGAAACTAAAAAAAACTTCCTGGTGGAGAATGCTATAGTATGATGCCATGGAAAATGAACTGCTGATAATGAAGCTTTACGTTACCCCACACAGTATGAATCTCGATAAATTGTTTATCAGACCAAAAAAATAATTGATAAATCGGCCCCCAATTTTCATATAACTGCATGTAATAAACACTACTGTAAAGAATAATATGCTCAGATACTGATATAAAAATCCAGTGTAAAACTTTTAAAAACTTACTTAAAAGCTCTAAGTTAAGTACTGTTAATGAGGTTAGCTGGAACACCCAGTGAAATGGGCTGGGAGCAGACACTCCCCCCCCCTCCCCTGCATATGAAAAGACAGATTAGACAAACAGGAGCCAGCAGCAGTCTGTAAATGCGTGTATACATCTGATACTTTGGGGCTTGGTTAAAAGTCTGAAAATCAGCACAATGTTTTTAAAAAATAAGCTAAACTATACATTGTTACAAAAACACTCCTAGATGGGCTATATAAATGGATCATCTACAAAACATTTATGCAAAGAATAATCTAGTGTACAATGTCCCTTTAATATGCTTGTGCTGAGTGGTCCAAACGTCCGATTTCTGGGTGTATTGGTGGAATGTTGGAGTCGTCACAACTAGGATTCCCTGAAACTGGGAGGATGGGCTGGTTGCTGTGATTTATATTCGCTGCAGGATTTAATTTTTAAATTACACCCCATGCTCACTGCTAACTTTGCTTCTCGTGCAAAGTGTCCCATTCCTGCAAACTCTATTAATTTCAATAGGAAACCAAGTCTGAAATTGCGAGGCTTAGATCATTTTACCAAAGACAGTAGTCTAGATTAACTGATGCTCGTGAGGTTACTAATGGCCTCAATGTAAATGTGAGATCATGATTAAAACTCATTGAGCATTGCTTCACCTATATTTTCTAGCGTTACATTAGTGGGTGTTGCGGCCATTTCGGACGGTAAAAGTAAAAAAAGTGCACATTTTGCTAATGGAATTAAATTGGATTTTTATTTTTTATTTTATGCTCTATCTGAATCATGAAAGTTGAATTTTGACTTTAGTGTCCCATTAAAGTAGGTCGGATCTTCTAAAAGATTCTCTCACAGGCAGTATTGTGCTACTGGTGAACAGTCTATATACCCACAGGCAGTGCAACCCTGCTGTAGAATTTAAGCAGCGCCGACGGATCTTATAATGCATTTCTGCTATCAATTCAGTGTTAGATTGTTTGTGTTCTATATACCTGACTGTTCAATACAACTAACCAGTACATTATAAAGCAGTTTGTAGCTGTAAAAAAAAACAGGCAGATGGTTCAATATATACAGGAAGTCTCTGGCAGAAATAATGCATGTTGTCTTGGATAAATATATAATATCCTCTCATCTTAAATAATTCAAACCTAGAATCATAGCTTGGATTCTAATATTTTGTACATTCTAGAAAAACAATCTAGTCTATGAGGAGAGCCAATCTAGGGTTGTGTTGCTCCAGACAGAGCAGAGTTAGAATGGTGAAGGAGTGGGTTATGAGAATCCCAGCTATGCAAAGAAAATAGATTAAAAGGACCATTATATACAGCAGAATTGCATAATCAACAAATTCATAATAAAATGACAATGCAATAGCAACTATTCTGAATTTTATATAAGCTGTAGATTTTTTATTTCTCTGCTCCCTTTATCATGTGACAGCCATCAACCAATCCCAAACACATACACTTATATACTGTGAACTTTTGCACAGGCTCAGTGGGAGCTGGTAGTTTGCATATAAAATGAGCATGCATATTTTGGAAGTAAAATAGAATTTAAAAAAAAAAAAAACTCTGCATGTTCTATCTGAATCATGAAAGTTTAATTTTCAATTTAGTGTCCTTTTAGTCAATGAGAAAGAGCTAGCTGGACTAAGGCTCTAATTTGGGATTCTGCTTTTCTATGTAAAATTAGGGTTGAAAATTGTTTGTTGTTGGCTTCATTTTAGTTTACCTTATTTGAAACTTTATTTATAAATAGTGCAGGCATTCTGGTTACATAGTAAAAAATACCTTCTGTTGATAAATTCATCAACTCAACTATTGTTCTTTTGTTTTTTTTTCCATGGAGAATTTCAAGAGCCAAAAAACTTGCAGTGCATATTTCCTGGCAGTGCATTAGATAAATGTAATCAGACCGCATTTGCTATTTACTCTTATTGGACATATGATTACATATAAATTAATCTCAGTCCAATTTGTTTGAAGACTGTTCAGCTTCTTGATGACATTAATGTATTATAGATCAATAAAATGCTAAGGAAAGGGTAGGAGGCTTTCACCAACCGCATACAGCAGGGGGGGGGGGGCTTTTATGCAGATTCACATTTCTAGCATACCCACTTTATTGGGCACAGGGAAAAAAATATTTCACTACATTTTTCTGGACTGGACTAATAATTTAACTAAACATATTAATTAGTTCCAAAAATTGCCTTTAAGTGCTCCAAGAAATAGAGATATAAGAATGGAAGTCAGTAAATATTATTATTATTATTATTATTATTATTATTATTATTATCGGTTATTTGTAGAGCGCCAACAGATTGAGAAGCAAACGGTATTTACAGAATTAAATTGCAAGGAAAAATCTTGTCCTTTTTACATTTGAAATTTGCATTAACAGTATGTAAACAATAAAAATATGGTTAATGCAGACCTTCGTTTGGCTGCAGAGAGCAAAGATGTGTTAAAAATAAATAAATAAATAAATAATAAAAACAGCCGGACATCTCGAGTGAAGGAGTAGCTTAAAAGACTGGACAGTTAAAGGAACATTGAACGTTAAATACATTTCATGCACTCCTCTAATTAAGGGTGCTGCCATTTTGGAACCTAGGTTTCACTGCAGACATCTGAAGGAGAGTTGGTGCACATGTGCAAACAGTTCAACAATGGAATTTAGTGAAAGCTAAATTTCAACATGGCTGCACCCATGACTAGAGGGAGGTATGAATAAATAACCCCACTACTATGCTTATAAAATGTATTTATTGTTTAATGTCCATTTAAGATAAGTTTTATTTATAAAATATGTGTATACGGTATAGTATTTGACTTAACCCCTTAATGACCACAGCACTTTTCCATTTTCTGTCCGTTTGGGACCAAGGCTATTTTTACATTTTTGCGGTGTTTGTGTTTAGCTGTAATTTTCTTCTTACTCATTTACTGTACCCACACATATTATATACAGTTTTTCTCGCCACTAAATGGACTTTCTAAAGATACCATTATTTTCATCATATCTTATAATTTACTATAAAAAAAAAAATATAAAATATGAGGAAAAATTGAAAAAAACACACTTTTTCTAACTTTGACCCCCAAAATCTGTTACATATCTACAACCACCAAAAAACACCCATGCTAAATAGTTTCAAAATGTTGTCCTGAGTTTAGAAATACCCAATGTTTACATGTTCTTTGCTTTTTTTGCAAGTTATAGGGCCATAAATACAAGTAGCACTTTGCTATTTCCAAACCACTTTTTTCCAAAATTAGCGCTAGTTACATTAGAACAATAATATCTTTCAGGAATCCCTGAATATCCCTTGACATGTATATATTTTTTTTAGTAGACATCCCAAAGTATTGATCTAGGACAATTTTGGTATATTTCATACCACCATTTCACCGCCAAATGCGATCAAATACAAAAAATCGTTCACTTTTTCACAAATTTTTTCACAAACTTTTGGTTTCTCACTGAAATTATTTACAAACAACTTGTGCAATTATGGCATAAATGGTTGTAAATTCTTCTCTGGGATCCCCTTTGTTCAGAAATAGCAGACATATATGGCTTTGGTGTTGCTTTTTGGTAATTAGAAGGCCGCTAAATGCCACTGCGCACCACAAGTGTATTATGCCCAGCAGTTAAGGGGTTAATTAGGGAGCTTTTAGGGAGCTTGTAGGGTTAATTTTAGCTTTAGTGTAGTATAGTAGACAACCCCAAGTATTGATCTAGGCACATTTTGGTATATTTCATGCCACCATTTCACCGCCAAATGCGATCAAATTGAAAAAAAAGTTAAATTTTTCACAATTTTAGGTTTCTCACTGAAATAATTTACAAACAGCTTGTGCAATTATGGCACAAATGGTTGTAAATACTTGTCTGGGATCCCCTTTGTTCAGAAATAGCAGACATATATGACTTTGGCGTTGCTTTCTGGTAATTAGAAGGCTGCTAAATCCTGCTGCGCCTCACACGTGTATTATGGCTAGCAGTGAAGGGGTTAATTAGGGAGTTTGTAGGGAGCTTGCAGGGTTAATTTTAGCTTTAGTGTAGAGATCAGCCTCCCACCTGACACATCCCACCCCCTGATCCCTCCCAAACAGCTCCCTTCCCTCCCCCACCCCACAATTGTCCCCGCCATCTTAAGTACTGGCAGAAAGTCTGCCAGTACTAAAATAAAAGGGTTTTTAAAAAAAAAAAAAAATATTTTTTTAGCATATTTACATATGCTAGGGTGTAGGATCCCCCCCTTAGCCCCCAACCTCCCTGATCCCCCCCAAAACCGCTCTCTAACCCTCCCCTCTGCCTCATTGGGGGCCATCTTGGGTACTGGCAGCTGTCTGCCAGTACCCAGTTTGCAAAAAAAAGTGCTTTTTTTATTTTTGTTTGGCTTTTTTCTGTAGTGTAGCTTCCCCCCCCACACAGACAAACCCCCACCACCTTGCTGATCTTTTTTTTTTTTTTAAATATTTAGACATTTAAACATTTAAACATTTTTTATTAATAAATTTTCTGTAGTGTAGCGGTTCCCACCCGCTCCCTCCCCGTGCACGCGCCCGCCCTCCCGTGCACGCCCCCGCTCAGCCCCGCCCACGATCCCGCCCCCCCTGCACATAACCAGGGCCATCGATGGCCGCCACCCGCCTCCCGGTCCGGCTCCCACCCACCAACGCAGGGAGCCACCGATCTCCGGTGCAGAGAGAGCCACAGAGTGGCTCTCTCTGCACCGGATGGCTTAAAAAGGTTATTGCAGGATGCCTCCATATCGAGGCATCACTGCAATAACCGGAAAGCAGCTGGAAGCGAGCAGGATCGCTTCCAGCTGCTTTCCACACCGAGGACGTGCAGGGTACGTTCTCAGGCATTAACTGCCTTTTTTTTGAGGACGTACCCTGCACGTCCTCGGTCGTTAAGGGGTTAAATAATTGTAAAACGATGCATCATTTGTGGACAAAACAGTTTCTAGGGAGACTTTTCAAAATCACAATGAAAGTCTAGACCCAATACATCATTTTGATTATTTATTGTTACATAATACAGAAGCATTGTGCAACTGATTCCACATCTATAAGCTTGTAAGTATTACATGAAATATTTGTTTGTTAGGAGCCAAAAATGGCCACCAAATTCTGCCCACCTATTGCATGTATATTTTGTTATGTTAAGTTTCTCCAATCATGACTGACTCTTAAATAATTTTCCTTCTTGCACATGCAGATTTGTGCATGTGGAAATGTAAATAGCTAACTTGAAAAATATTAAAGGTGCACTGCTAAACTGTCATACAAGAAAACAACTAACTGGACAAGAAGAACGCTGTGGGCGGAGCTTGGAGGCCATTTTCGACTACTAACAAACGATGATTATTTAAAAGTTTCATATACTTCTTACAAGCTTATAGATATGGAACCCGTTGCAAGATACTTGTCTGGTATGTAACAATAAGTAATAAAGAAGTATTGCGTCTAGACTGTCCCTTTAACCTATAATTAATCAAACTCTTTTTAAAACTAATATCTCTGTGGGAAAAAAAAATCCTGCTTAAGAAATCAAAAACACATTTCTGAAGTGTTGCTGATGTGTTTATTGGTTCAGCATTGATGTGTGAGGTCAGACCTGCACAATAAAATAAGTGCTATAAACAAGCATGATAGAGGATTACTGGACACGTCTAATTTCATAAACAGCAAAATACAGTACACTAGGGACGTGTAGGATATATTAAATTAAGTAAACAGCATTATCCAAAAATTGTTATTACAAATGCTTTTCCTTTTTTTTCCTTGAGATATTTCATGCTGTCATGTCAATAAAAAAACAGTCAATGCTAAATGCCTTTTATCAATCCAAAATTAAACTTTAATTATTCAGATAGAGCATGCAATTTTAAACAACTTTCCAATTTACTTCCATATTAACAAAATGTGCACAGTCTTTTCATATTTACACCTTTTTTCTACTACTCACTTGAATTTCAGGCTAAGTGCTATTGCATTGTCTTTTAACTTCAGAACATCTGAAAAATGATCAAAACATAAGGAAGTGTTTCTATTGGTTTTATATGACACTTTTATCAGGAAAAGTTATATTTGAGACTTTCTTTAACCCCTTGAGTGCTAACAACGGCTCTGAGCCATCGCAGAGTTTTGCACTCTGGTGCTAACGACGGCTCAGGGCCATCGCTAGCACTCTCCCACCTTAAGGGAGATCTGGGTGCTCCCACCCGCTCCTACCCAGTTGATCGGGCCTGCATAGTGACAGGCATCGCCAGGGCTTCTTGTTATGTGCGGTGACGTCATGCGCAATGACGTGATGACGTCACCGCACAACTTTAATTTTAGCAAGCAGGGGGCACGCTGCTTAGAAGCCTGTATCTCACACATCTAAGCAGCTACAGACCCCCAAGAACCACCATTGGAAAGGTAATCGCCTAACCTTTCCAATAGCGTAAGATCTTGGGGATCTGAAGATCTGCTGCCACCTATACAGAACATTTCAATTTCTTAATATTGGCTACAGAAAGGCGAAGTAAACAGGTGGTAATAGTAGAAATAAAACTCACAGTGGATGGTGGGAGAGAGAGACCAGCCCATTTAAAAAAGGGTTTTACAGCAGCAGTTTTGAATGCAATTACTTTTTATTAAATACTTGCCTGGGTACAGTGTACCTTTAAATTGTTGTTACTGTGACTAGATTGTTTGTAAAGATAATTGAAAAGATGAATGAACAAAACATATGTGTACTCGTGCACCTTATTCTGTAACAAATCAGGAAGAAGGCGGCCACAAGCCGCATTCGGCTCTTTTCGAAGCTGCAATTATTCTTCTGAAAGTGCAACACACTGATTTCTGTGCAAAATCTAGATCTTAGTGTGTTCAACTTTCACAATAATAATCGCGGCTCCAAAAAGAGCCGAATGCGACTTGTGTCTGTCTTCTTCCTGATTAATTATGGAACAATGTGTTAGAATGCACATATCTTATGCCCAATGCATGTCTTTTCTTTTACTGCTTAATTTGCTGGCAATAAAACAACAGCGGCGTGGCATTAATAGTTACATGGGATTAATAAAGTACAAAGCTTACAAATATTCCCATAGGAAACGGATATTGCATATAACCGCTTTGATGCGCATTATGAGGCGTCCTTGTCATGTGCATCATGACCTGTGTGCTCATGACGAGCCCTTTTTGTCATGAAGAAGAACCGTCGATCAAATGCTGATTTCGGCCATCCCCAGCATTACAGGCTGGGGATCGGTGGATCGGTGGTGGCCTAGTGGACGGCACTCCCAGGCTTAGCGATTTCACCATGTACGCATGTGGTGATGTCACAAAGGGGGCAGAATCAACATGCACCACTAGCTGCAAGGGAGCTGAATGGGGAAATTATTCTAATCCATTGATCTCAGCTCCCTTAGCAGCTACAAACCTCCCCTTATTTGAAAGAGAATCTGTTGTCTTGGAGCAGTACTGCAAAGTAGATGTTTTAAAAATAAAGTAAAACAAACACATGGGGATTTGCTTTGGAATGGGATATTATATGCCCAATAAAAACAATCGGCTAAGTCTATAGATCCCTAATAAAGTATATTTTCTAGTAGACAAGTCTCTCTCTTAAAAACATATATGCATTTTGTCTGTTTAGTCAGGTGATCACATTGGTAAAAGTAAACATCTTGCAAGAAAAAAAGTTTATTTCTGTACTGCACAATAGGACCTCTCTAATCTATATTATAACCCCAAAAGACCTTATGGGGCCCTATTTCACACGTGGCTACCCATGATGACAATTTTCTAAATTGATCACAGTAACAGCAGTTACATTTTATAATTTCCATTTTGTTAACTAAAATCTAAGCAAAAATATACTTTTTTTTTGTTTTAAGAAAATAATTTTTTTTTTACAGTTTTTGCCACAGTTATCTCACATGCCATAAAATATAAGTACAATAATGGCATATTGGGAATCTACTAGACCTGCAGAAAAAAATATATAATTTTGACCTACAAGAGAGTTTAAATGTAGGTAGCAGAAAAAAGCTCAAAATTGGCTCAGCACTGGGGTGAAAAAACGCTTAACAGCAAAAGGGTTACAAGAATTAAAGAGACATCCCAGCTAAAAGTGGAATTCACATGGATACATTTCAGTTTTGAAAAGAAGCATGTTTGTAATATACATGTATTAGCAAAAATGCTTCTAACAAAAATTATAGCTGTTTCAAAAGTGTATTTAAGTATGCACCATGCACCAGCATTTTAAACACAGCAGAAATCCAATGTATAAAAAAACAACAAATTGGACCACACACAGAAATGGTGTTGCTGGGTGTCCAGCACAAAGGGGGAGGTGCGCCAGTCCTATACTACTCTCTATATAAAATCACAACATTGGTAAAATAGTAATGATATAAACAACTAAACAAATAAGAAATAAATTGGCAATGTCTACAAAAAAAAAAAAAAATCAACGTTTGGGTATATAGTGCTTGTGGAGAATAATAGTCCATTAGTCTGTCCAAGATAATCTATGTATCCACTATAATATTCTCCCAGATACCATATAATCTTCTAACACGAAGAAATCCAAGGTATAGTGCACTCCAACTCCCCAAAAAAAGGGATCAATCCACTACGTGAATAAAAGTTCAACAAATTTATTAGGTAGTTGCAGGTAAAAACATAAATCTTGGGTGAAGTAAAAACAACACATGTAAGTGTGGTTTAGTCAACGCAGACTAGTTTTGTGCGCATGCGCACTTGGCCACTGCATTTTAAACACAGCACTTGTTCAGAGATTCTAAGATGATTGTACCATCTGTTTAGAAGCTGCTGAGAATAGTTGTAAATTGGAAAGTTGATTAAAATTGCATGCTCTTTCTGAATCATGAAAGAAAAAATTTGGGTTTCATGTCCCTTTAAGTGTTGTGCTTGCTCATCATCGGAAATAATGGTTTCTCATTTAACACTTTTTAAAGGCAGATAACAGGTAATGCTTGTTCCAAAAATTTGGAACGTGTAGAGCAATGTACTCAGCCAAAAATTCCACCACTTGAGCGTGATCTGCACTCCATAAGGTTTGCGCTTCACCATTATCCAATTTAGTGTGGGCCCTCAAAGAAATCTGTTATCTGAAGGAAATTACTGACCTGTGCTATCTGATATGAATATTGTAGCACATACTATACAAATAGCCATGAACTTGCAATACCAGTGCAAGCTGTGCTGCTTGGACTTTTGCACTAAACTTGTAATCTTGCCCTTAAAGGGACAGGAAAACCTTGTAATTACAAGACAATTTTGTTTTGTAGCTCTATAATAAATTATCAGCCAAATCTTGATGTTTTTAAAACAAATGAAAATCCTTTTTTACTGCAATTTCTTATCATTAGCCAAACTCCACCAAGCATTTGCCTTATTTGGAAGAGCGTCCAATCAAGGCTTTAGTCTGCAGACAACAAAGCTAACCACTGTTATAAAGTTAGTATTTAGTGAATTGTTCTGCAGTTGATATGTAGCAGAGTTATAGCCTTGAGAAGTAAGCATGTGCATTTCAAGGTCTGAGAGTTAGAATTTGAATTTGTTCTATTTTCAGGGCTAATATACACAAAAAGGGAGCAAAATAATGATAATATATTGCAAAGTTGTATAACCCTTTCTTGAAATAGTTAAAGTGTCTACATCGGAACAACTGTTCCGATGTAGACAAATTGAAACCACGCGATTGTGCACACAATCGCGAGATTTCAATTATTGGATTGTGTCTGGGGGGCGTCCCTACAACCCTAGGAACGCCCTCCAGACCACGATCAAATCCTGGAAGCACAGAAGGCTTCCGTCATAACGGCTTTAAAGCCCAGTGTAATTATGACGGAATAGAATGGCATAACGGCATTAAAAGGTTAATATCAAGGTGTTTATGTCCCTTTAGTGTTTTGTTGTTTCCTGAGATTTAGGTTAAAAAATATATATCTCTGGAGAAGTCTGATATTTCTCATGTATATTGTAAAGTTAAAAAGAGGTCAGGAATGCATTTCATAAAAAATTTGTCGCACCTTTTGTACTTTTTTTTTTTGAGCAACAGAACAGCTGCTAATGAGCTTTTTTGTTGCTATTTGAATGTATTGAAAAGTATTTTCTGACTACACCCCATGCTGATTAGGTTTGAATGATTAATTTACTGCCAGAGGGGTTTCTAAACAAAAGGTTGAAAGTCTGACTAGAAATATCCATTTTAATATACAGAAGTGTTCTGTGTCAAACTGGTGAGGGGACTTTTTTTTTTTATTAATTGTACAGCCAACACAAAAACCGCTGCATCTCACAGACTGACAGCTGCATACATAAAGTAAAATATGAACTGGCATATCAGAATGGCTTTTATCAGTTTGGGCTTAATTTTCAGCAACAATTAAAGGGGAGTATCCATTGCTTCGTTTGCACGGTTCTTAATACTATGCTGGAATGACAACCACAGTAAAACAATAACCTTAAAGAAGCATGAAACCCCAAATTTTTCTTTCATACTTCAGATAGATCAGAAAATTTTAAACAATTTTCCAATTTACTTCTTTATCAAATTTGCTTCATTCTCCTGGTATCCTTTATTGAAGGAGCAGCAATGCACCACTGGGAGGGAGCTGAAAACATTTGTAATCCAAATGAAAAGAGAGTGAAGAGAGGAGAGAGAAGAGAGAGGAGAGAGAGAGAGAAAGAGATACAGATTACAGTAAAACACCTTGCATTATACCATATACCTTTTATCCCTTATAAAATTTAATTCATATTTATATGAATACATTTTTATCAGAAAGTGTTTATTTGAGTGTTAGGGGTACATTTATCATGGTGCGGACAGACATGATCTGCTTTAGCGAATCATGTCCGCCGCACATCGATAAATGCCGACAGCATACGCCCCCTGCAGATTCGGCACAATCGGCCTCTAGCAGGGGATGTCAATCAACCAGAACGTATTCGATCGGGCTGATTGCTGTCCACAACCTCAGAGGTGGAGGATGGTGCAATACCGCCCCCTGCAGATTCGGCACAATCGGCCTCTAGCAGGGGATGTCAATCAACCAGAACGTATTCGATCGGGCTGATTGCTGTCCACAACCTCAGAGGTGGAGGATGAGTTAAGTAGCAGAGGTCTTAGGACCGCTGCTTCTTATGTTCCGCTTCACGCGGAACTGAAGCTGAGTAGGTCGGAAGCAGCAGCCGATGCTTCATAAATCGACCCCTTACACTTTTTAAATGTATATGTGCTTTGTTTGGTGCCCGTTTTATTCTAACCCAACAAGCACAAATTCTGTTTGCTCTCAAGTGCACCCGTTTACTTTTAACTTATGAGTCCAAGTTAGCATGGTTTCAATATTGGCTATTGCTTCCTGCTCTAACTTTAGCGCAACTCTTGAAATCTAGCCCAATGTTTCTTTTTATGTTTACTGATTAATTGATTTAATATATTTGTTTTTACTAAAGGAGCACTGTTTCATATTCCTTTTGGCTATTGAAAAGTTGTGTAAACATAGTCATCAGAAGAAATTACACTACCAGTGAAGGAATAGAAGAAATTAGTAATGAAATGTTAATTTGTAATTGTTCTCTCAAGTATTGGGCTTTGGTATACAGACAGAGATGAGATAAGAAAGCATGTGTGTGTCTAATTTCTCTGTAAGCTCACACCATTTTCATGGGTTGTTGTCTCAATGAACAAAAAAGCAATTTCATATACAGAAATAAACCTAAACTATTTCTCATACATTTTGTACTCTGCAGCTGGTACAACAAGTTGTTGGAAACACATTAATGGCAAATCGTTTTTAGAGTACACTGTCTTTTTAATATCCCTTTAAATTAAGGGATATTCTACTAAACATTGAAACGCAAAAACTGGTTCGACAAAAATTGACCAACATTTTAGTTACAGCTAAATTGATTTGCACTTGCAAGTATTTCACGTTTGACTAGAACGTCCCTTTAAAGGGAAGGCAGATTGCTGTATTTTTGCAAGTTATTCTAACAGAAAATATTTTAGCACTATTTGCCTGAGAAAAAAATGAAATATGCTGATATCAATCATTAAAAAAAATACATTGTTAAATTGCAAATGAAATGCAAATATTCATTCAAAATTCATTCCTAAAGTAGTGGACTCATAAAAGCAAAAAAAGGGACAAACATTCTACATTGTATTTCACTTTATAGAATGGACTCTTAAAAAAAAATAAAAAATAATGTGCTTGTTTTATATTTGGAGCTTTTAGAAAGGATGTTGTATCAGGGCAAAAGTTGCTGTAATTTAGGCAACTGTCTAGGGACTGTATTTCTCAGGCCCCTGTTCTCAAGAACTCACCAACCTATTTATTCAAAGCAAAGATTAGTCTTACAATATTATGTATTTTTTACAATCAAATTAGTCGTTTAGATATTGAAAGTGTAAAAGTTTAGTTTCTATGAAGTCCTTCAGTTTCTATAAAGTAATGGGCACTGCTCTGTTTGAACTAATTTTCCATTTTATCATTATTATGGAAACCCTTTTTGATAATCCCATGTTCCACATAGCCTTGTTTGAACAGTCTCTTTTATTGCCTGTTTTATATCTTAAACTAATTGTCCTCAGCAGGAAAGATAGGTAGGGAAAGCACAGTTACTTGATGGAAATGCAGTGGGATTTAGAAAACAAATAATTTTTAGAGTGAAATGACAGAAAAAGGGGACAAAATAAATAATAAAAATATAATGCACTGGACATAATTAAACATTTTATATTACAATCTTATACTGGTCAAAATCTCTTGAACTCCCTTTAATGAGATACACAATTCCCAGGATAAAAAAATGTACCTTTAAAACAATCCCTGAGTGGCCTCATAATACTGCTGAAGCAACTTATAGAATCTCACCAGTCTAGAGAGCTTTAGAGAATCGAGTCCCCAGGGAGGTGCCATTCTCAATGGTCAAATGATAAAATGTTGTCATAAGCAACAGTGCATCTCACATTCTGCATTTTGCACAATCAATTAGAAAATGTATAGTCACCTCTGGCTCTATTTATAAAGCTGCAGTAGCAGCTTAGGAGCTCTTGCAGTGCAGGTTTACTTATTTTTAAAGAACTTTCCAATTTACTTCTTCTAATATCAAATTTTCTTCATTGTCTTGTTATCCTTTGTTGAAAATCTGGAAGGTAATTACAGGATTGTGCACATGTCTGCAGTACTATATGGCAGCAGTTTTGCAACAATGTTATACATTAGCAAAAGCACTAGATGGCAGTACTATTTTCCTGTCATGTAGCGATCCAGAGATGTGCACACTACCTAGATATCTAGATATCTCTTCAACAAAGAATAACATGACAATGATGCAAATTTGATAATAGAAGTAAATTGGAATTTTTTTAAAATGGTATTCTCTATCTGAATCATAAAAGAAAAAAAAATGGGCTTCATGTCCCTTTAAGAATTAGTGGCCTTCTAACCTCACCTTAATGTTGCAGGGTTATGGTTTTGGATCCTGCAGCATTACACCCAATCCCTCAGAAATGTTAAAAGTTAATGACTAATTTACAGAAAAAAGGGGCACAAAAATAATGAAAGCGCATTTTTTTGTATTTTTATTATGTACAATTATTTTTGTTGTTGTGGGAATTCCTCCTTAAAGGGCCACTAAACCCAAAATCTTTCTTTCATGATTCAGATAGAACATAAAAATTTAAACAACATTACAATTTACTTCTATTATTTATTTTGCTTCATTTTTGAGATATCCTTATTTGAAGAAAAAGCAATGCACATGGGTGAGCCAATCACATGAGACTTCTATGTGCAGCATCCAATCAGCAGCTACTGAGCATATCTAGATATGCTTTTCAGCAAAGAATATCAAGAGAATAAAACAAATTAGATAATAGAAGTAAATTAGAAAGATGTTTAAAAATGCATTCTCTTTCAATCATGAAAGAAAAATGTGGGTATCATGGCCCTTTAAGCTTCTTTTTGTCATGTGTTTTATTGTAAAATGATAGCTCAATCAGTGTCCTATAGTTTAAGAATAATCTGATAAAGATTGCCACAAATGCAAACAACCATATTAAAAAATGATAGACTTAGCTACTTTTTTTTTTATTATTAACAATATATGTTACACAGACCCAATGTCCTGAAGGAAATGATAAGTTAATGTGTTCTACTCCAGCAAACACATGGTTAACCTGAAATGTAACAATTCATTAACCTAAAGTATTACATTCCATGAAGCTGACGCATGTTAACCGGTTTCTTGAGCCAAAACAGTCGGTGTCCCTCCAGCCAACTAATTGGTCTCTTAGCACATGGAAAATATAGAAATATAAAAAACTACTGCAGGGAAAATAAATAAATGATGGCAGAAAATATAAAAACAGTGGTCACCTCTAGCAATATCCTGGTACGTGTTGAGATGTGGCAAGAAAGTTTTGCTTTGGAAACTCAGCAGAGACTTTTTGTTTTACGGTTTTCACATTGAGTATATCAGTGTTGGCTTAAAAGGACAGTAAAGTTAAAGTTAAATGTTCATGATTTGCTTTCCGATTACCTCTATTATCAGATTTGCCTCATTCTTTTGATATCCTTTGTTGGAGATCATACCTAGATAGGCTTAAAGGGACAGTCTTGTCAAAAATAAACTTTCATGATTCAGATAGGGCATGTCATTTTAAACAACTTCCCAATTTACTTTTATCATCAATTTTGCTTGGTTCTCTTGGTATTCTTAGTTGAAAGCTAAACCTAGGTAGGCTCATTTGCTAATTTCTTAACCCTTGAAGGCCGCCTCTTATCTGTGCATTTTGAAATGTTTTTACAACTAAATGGTGTTAGTTCATGTGTGCCATACAGATACAATTGTGCTAATGCCCATGGAGTTACCTAGAAATCAGCACTGATTGGCTAAAATGCAAGTCTGTCAAAAGAACTGAAATAAGGGGGCAGTCTGCAGAGGCTTAGATACAAGGTAATCACAGAGGTAAAAAAAATATTAATATAACTGCGTAAGTTATGCAAACTGGGGAATGGGTAATAAAGGGATTATCTATCTTTTTAAACAATAAAAATTCTGGTGTAGACTGTCCCTTTAAGAGAGTGCATGTTTTTTTTAGAATTCTATAGGAGCATTTATAATGCAATAATGTATAAAATTGCTACTAACATTGTGGCAAATATTACCTACTCTGGAACCTAGGTTTTCTCTTCAACAAAGGATATCAAGAAAACAAGGACATTCTGATAATAGAAATACATTGGAAAGTTCTTTAAAACTGCTTGCTCTATTTAAACCATGATAGTCAAAAATGACATGCTCTGATTCGTTCGACAATGACCCTGCACTACTATCTGTTTAACCCCTGCAAAGGGGGTAAACACACAGTAGAAGCACCCGTTAGAACCAACAAGGCTGGACCTGAGCAGAAACCGCTGCTGATCTAATTAACAGATCTAATTACACATGAGTTTTGTGAATAGCGCTGCTCATTGGATTAGCAGCGGTTTCCACTTGGGATCAGCAGTGCTCTGCAGGTCCTAAGCAGTAGTTCTACGAATTGGTACGTCATTTTTTTTATTATAATAACCCTTTAATTTTGACTTTACAGTTTTTTTAGGTTCAGTGCATTTTGATGCTGAAATCACTATTCCATGTTACACCTCTCCAAACACTTTTAATCACAGTATTTCAAGTTTTAGAAGAACAAAATAACACTCCGTAAACAAAGCTTTTCCAATGTTACAGAATAGCGCAGAAACATTTGTCTAATTGGGTTATATTCGTGTTATAACCTGTTTATCAACTACTGGAACACAATTAAAAATTGCAGTATAGGTTAGATGACTCTCACCAACACATCTGCAAATTAAGTTGTATTATTCTTTAATATTATAGGTTGAGGGCTAATTTATAATATTTTTGCAGTTTTTTTTTACCATATCAGTTTATTTAAAGGACCAGTCACACAGTAGATTTGCATAATCAACAAATGCAAGATAACAAGACAATGCAATAGCACTTAGTCTGAACTTCAAATGAGTAGCAGATTTTTTTTCTGACAATTTTAAAAGTTATGTCTATTTCCACTCCCCCTGTACCATGTGACAGCCATCCGCCAATCACAAATGCATACATGTACCATGTGACAGCCATCAGCCAATTACAAATGCATACACGTACCATGCAACAGCCATCAGCCAATCACAAATGCATATACACAGGACTGTCTTTAACACAGGGCAAAAGGGGCAGTTGCCCTGGACCCAGTCTCTGTTGTTTTTTTTTTTTTTTTATGGTTCATACCAGACTGCTGATGTGCCATGGGGAACACACACATTCAGTCCTAATACTGTCACAGTGAAAAGTACTCTGCTTATATTTTTTTTAAAAACTGTGCCAGACCGTGCCGGTGTCATGTGACATGCCAAGCTAGTGCCATGTGCTGTTTTAGATGTGCACTGTGCAGCACTGAATGCAAAGCCCTAACTCGGCATCCAGCCATTTCCCACTGCATCAGAAAAGGTCCTACTGGGGTTACCACTGTTACCAGGTAACTGCTCTGGTGGTGGGGATTGTTTCTGAGTAGGGCTGACTGTAGGCGCATGCAACAGAAAGCTGGAGCGACAAGCACATGAGGATTTGAGCATCTGTGCAGCTGCATACACTGCTCTCTTCAGTCTTGAGGCTGTGTGACTCATCTCACACTGTATCCATGCAGCCTTGGACAGACAGCATCATGTCTACTGGTTCCCTTAGCCCTTCTCTTTCTGCTGTGGCCCTAAGATCAACTAACTGAAGTTTGTTAGGGGAATAGTGCTTTGTAGAAAGGTGTCAGTGGGAAGAATAAGTGAGTGCACACACGCCCCTCCCCATGCAGCAGTGTCTAGTTCAGGGTGAGAGGGAACTTGTTCCTAGCAAAGAAGCTACATGTGCTGGTGTGGCTGATGTATAGCGTCATGCTGATACTTCACACATTAATGTAAGGTTTATTTTTATAGTTTTTATTTTCTCTCTGTCTCAGATTTTACAGCTTCCCATAGTAGTTCTGCTGTTCCAGTCAGTAAACTTATATTTCTCTGCACCTCCATGCTTCCTCCTTTACCTTGCTTTGCTCCTGTTGGCTACCCTAAATCTCTTTAACCAGCTAACCTCACACCAGAATCACATTCAAAAGAATATTAAATGAATCCACAGTGGAGGAATTTATATATTTATTTACTTATTAGTTCTGCTTAGGTCCAGTTTCACATATTGCAATTTTTTTTCAATTTTTTTTTTTTAATGATTAGCCCAGCAGTGGATGATCCACCGCTGGGCTAATAATAAAAAAAAATTGATTTAGTTGTTTTTTGGGATTTTGGGGTGGAGAGCGAAATTGCATGGGGTGGGGGGGGCAAGAACATTTTTGCCCAGGGTCCAATCAATATTAAAGACGGCCCTGCATATACACTTAATCTTTGAATTCTTGCACATGCTCAGTAGGAGCTGGTGACTCAAAACGTTTAAATATAAAAAGACTGTGCACTTTTTTTTAATGGAAGTAAATTGGAAAGTTGTTTAAAATTGCTGCTCCATCTGAATAATGAAAGTTTAATTTAAACTTGAGTGTCCCTTTAACTCTCCTTTGTATTCAAATCATATGGTAATACACCTAATAGTTCTTCTGTACAAGAAGTAATGTTTTAAAGAGACATTAAAGGGACAGTCAACCATAGAATTGTTATTGTTTTAAAAGATAGATAATCCCTTTATTACCCATTCCCCAATTTTGCATAACCAACACAGTTATATTAATATACTTTTTACCTCAGTGATTACCTTGTATCTAGGAACCTTCTTCCAGCCCTCTGATCACATGACTGTGACTGTTTATTATCTATTGTCTTAAATTTAGCATTGTATTGTGCTAGATCTTAAATAACTTTCTGTGCCTGAACACAGTGTTATCTATATGGCCCACGTGTACTTTCTGTCTTTGTGTTGAAAAGAGATTTAAAAAGCCTGTGATAAGAGGCAGCCCTCAAAGGCTTAGAAATTAGCATATGAGCCTACCTAGGTTTAGTTTAAACTAAGAATACCAAGAGAAAAAAGCAAATTTGATGATAAAAGTAAATTGGAAAGTCAATTAAAATTAAAAGTCCTATCTGAATAATGAAAGTTTAATTTATACTTGACTGTCCCTTTAAATGGACATAAAACCTAAATTTGTTATTTCATGAATTAGATAGAATATACAATTTTAAACAGATTTACAATTTACTTCTATTATCACATTTGCTTTGTTCTTTTGCTATCCTTTTTTGAAGGAGAAGCAATGCACTACTGGGAGCTAGCTGAGATATGCAGTGTGAACATCTTTACAGAATTATGCTGGGATTAGAGAGACAATTTCATATACACCCATGGAACACCCATGTTTAGATCAGTTTACCAAAAAAGCAATTACGCTTTGTATTTTGTACATAAAAGTATGAATTTTTAAGTGATATTTGCACATCCAGTGTGCTTAAATTACAATTTTATTCCTGAGTTATTTATAGACAAATTTTACATTTTTGATAAAATACGATTTTTGATGAAGAATTTATTTATGATTTTTAATGCACCATAACAATGCAGTTTTTGTGCAAATGGTTCAATTATTTGTTTTGTAAGATTTTACAATACTATTTTTATTTTGCACTTTTGTAATGTATGAACTCCTCCCCAGAACAGAATGCTGTATATGCCCTTAAGTGATTTCAAGTTAAAAAAGGAACTTTAGAAAATTCCACCAGGGAAATATTGAGCATGCTTTAATAATCTAACCAGCCCAGATACCTATATCATTGGGCACTATGTATTTAAAGGGACATGAGACCCAAAATGTTTATTTCATGGTTAAGATAAAGCATACTGTTTTAAACAATTTTCCAATGTAGTTATATTATCACATTTGCTTATTACTCCTGGTATCATTTGTTGAACGAACAGCATAACACTACTGGGGATTCGCTATACACTTTGGTTGGGCCAATGACAATAGATATATATGTGCAGCCACTAATCAGCACCTCGCTCCCAGTACTGCATTGCTGTTCCTGAGTTCCACAAAGGATACCAAGAAAATGAAGAAAACTAGATAAAAAAGTAAATTGGAAAGCTGTTTAAAATCACACGCTCTAACTGAATCATAAAATTCTAATTTTGACTTTACTGTCCTATATTTTGACAAAGCAAGAATGCAGAATTTATAAATATCCAATTGCCCTTGTAAAGTAGCTTTTCTTTCATGTAATTAGCAAGAGTCCATGAGCTAGTGACGTTGGGATATACATTCCTACCAGGAGGGGCAAAGTTTCCCAAACCTCAAAATGCCTATAAATACACCCTCACCACACCCACAAATCAGTTTTACAAACTTTGCCTCCTATGGAGGTGGTGAAGTAAGTTTGTGCTAGATTCTACGTTGATGAGCGCTCGGCAGCAGGTTGGAGCCTGGTTTTCCTCTCAGCGTGCAGTGAATGTCAGAGGGATGTGAGGAGAGTTTTGCCTATTTGAATGCAGTGATCTCCTAAGGGGTCTATTTCATAGGTTCTCTGTTATCGGTCGTAGAGATTCATCTCTTACCTCCCTTTTCAGATCGACGATATACTCTTATATATACCATTACCTCTACTGATTCTCGTTTCAGTACTGGTTTGGCTTTCTACTACTTGTAGATGAGTGTCCTGGGGTAAGTAAGTCTTATTTTCTGTGACACTCTAAGCCTATGGTTGGGCACTTTTATATAAAGTTCTAAATATATGTGTTCAAACATTTATTTGCCTTGACTAAGGATGTTCAACATTCCTTATTTCAGACAGTCAGTTTCATATTTGGGATAATGCATATGAATTAATCAATTTTTTTCTTACCTTAAAATTTGACTTTTTCCCTGTGGGCTATTAGGCTCGCAGGGGATGAAAATGCTTCATTTTATTGCGTCATTCTTGGCGCTGACTTTTTTGGCGCAAATTTTTTTTATGTTTCCGGCGTCATACGTGTCGCCGGAAGTTGCGTCATTTTTTTGATGTTTTTTTGCGCCAAAAGTGTCGGCGTTCCGGATGTGGCGTCATTTTTGGCGCCAAAAGCATTTAGGCGTTAAATAATGTGGGCGTCTTTTTTGGCGCTAAAAAATATGGGCGTCACTATTGTCTCCACATTATTTAAGTCTCATTATTTATTGCTTCTGGTTGCTAGAAGCTTGTTCACTGGCATTTTTTCCCATTCCTGAAACTGTCATTTAAGGAATTATAAGGATTTATATGTTGTTTTTTCTATTACATATTGCAAGATGTCTCCGTTTGTCCCTGAGTCAGAAGCCACTTCTGGAAAAATGCTTAACTGAGTTTCAGTTCTACCAAAGCTAAGTTCATTTATTTTAAATGTTATAAATGTTTATCTTTAGCTATGGTTTGTAATAAGTTATTATGATATACTTTTACATGCGGAATCCATTAGTATTTATGCTTTATACATTTCCATTCTTAAGTGCAAGAAATGTTTAGAAGATTTATAAGAAATATTTTTTCTGATTAAGGCTATGTCTGACTTTGTGCCTTCTAATACGATTTTTAGGTCTTTTTCACTTCTTTTTTAATTATTGAAGTTTCAAATGACCAACAACATTTATCTTTCTCTGATGATGTTTTTTTCTCTTTCAGAAATTCTCTTCATCAGATATTGACACTAACAAATCTACTTTTTTATATAATTTTTTTATTATTAAAGTACATTTGTTCTTTGTTGAAGAGGTGTTGATTATTTTGGATATTAAGGTAACTAGTTCTTTAAGACTAGCTGACACTATTTCTGCCTTTTTATTTCTTCTGTGATTTCAGAGGTTTTCTTTCCAATTCCCCATACTAGGGAATGGAATAGGCTGAGAATTTTCTTTTATTTTTAAACTATATTCTTTGTCAGCAGTTAAATTCAATTTGGAGGGTTCTCCAATTTATTGGAGCTATCTCTACTCCTACTAATTATGCTATTGTTTTTATAGCAAAATAGTATTTATTGTCCTTTATATAGTTGTATCTTATTTTTGGAAAATTATTTAGTTTCAGGTACTTTTCTTGGTCCTGTGATATTGCAATTGCTTCATTTTTTCTGTTTACTTTAAGATCAAGTATCAGATCATGATTTATTTTAGCATTGTTAAGGGACAACATTTACTAGACTAGGTGCCGTTGCATTTGTCTTGTTGTTTTGCATTTTGCAAGTCCTCTGTTTTGACTGGTCCTTTAAACTGGACTATCATGCTAATGATTTCATTTGTGTCTTCATTTTATTGAATATATTCGCAAATGAGGGTTAATCTATGTCTTTAGCTATTTTAGCTAGAAGAATTCTGTGATTTAAAAAAAAAAAAAAAAAAAAAGAAAATCCATATTTCTTTTGTTCTAAGATAATCAATTATAATTGGATTCAATTCTTAACTGTTACTATGGGCTTCAAGATTGAGTTCTAAGACTAAAACTTTAAGCTTATACTAGTTTGGTTGTTCTTATTAAGGAACGAATCCTGAGTTCTTTCCCAAGTAACATGTTTTTAATTGGGGTTCGAAATTAGCTCCCTAATGTTGCGATGCACGTGCCATATTCCAGCTTGGCTGGTAAGGGGCAGGTTAAGACTTCTTTGAAATTTATTTGGTTCTATTTTGTCCAAATTTCTTTGATTTTATTCCAGTAAGGCTAACACTTTCTTTCAGTGTGTTTCCGTCCTATATATTTTGGATACTGTTAAGGCATGGCTGGGTACCCATGGGGTTCAAGCGCTGCTCAGACCTGGAATCTTCTGGGGTTTTTATTCCAGTTCCTTTTCTAGGAACTGGGTTTTGGAGTTTTATTCAAACTATTCTGCCTTTTTGTGGTCATTGATAGCATTATTTGTTTTCTTTAGATACAATAAATGCGTATTCTTCATTTTTCTGTTTTCATTCAGATTATTTCCTGAGGATGCGGATTCTCATATGTTTCACTTGCTCTTCAGGACATAGTTAGAGGATCTTTTTTCAAAAGCTCTTGATTCCTCACGCAAGGGTCACCTTTTTTTTAGGTTTCCAGATGGTTTATGTCACTATCTTTGTCTCTATCAGACATGGGACAATTTGTATTGGGTTCCGTCTGTCGGTACCTTTAGTCTCTATTATTTCCTTCAGTTGCTATATATGCATAGAAGTTTTAACAGCATTGGATTCAATTCCCTTTGCTCATTTTCAATGGAAAGATCTTTTCCAGCTTTTTATGAGTGTTGTTTCTTCAAGAACATGGTTGGAGGATCAATTAACCAAAAAGTTTGTTGATTCCTCAGACAAGAGTAACCTTTTTTAGATTTCCGGATAGATTCAGTGTCCATGACTCTGTCTCTGTTGGACAGGAGACGTCTGAAATTGGTTTCAGCTTATCGAAACCTTCAGTCTCAATCATTCCCTTCGGTAGCCTTATGCATGGAAATTCTAGGTTCTTATGACTGCTGCATTGGACGTGTTCCCCTTTGCTCATTTTCACATGCAACCTCTTCAGCTCTGTATGCTGAACCAGTGGTGCCGGGATTATACAAAGATATCTCATTTAATATCTTTAAAACTGATTGTTCGACACCCTCTGACGTGGTACAGACCACCATCGTTTAGTTCAGGGGGCTTCTTTTTTTCTTCCAACCTGGACTGTGATCTCAACAGATGCAAGTCTGACAGGTTGGGGAGCTGTATGGGGGTTTCTTACAGCACAAGGGGTTTGGGAAATCTCAGGAGGTGAGATTACCAATCAATATTTTGGAACTCCGTGCAATTTTCAGAAGCTCTTCAGTCATGGCCTCTTCTAAAGAGAGAATCGTTCATTTGTTTTCAGACAGACAATGTCACAACTGTGTCATATATCAATCATCAAGGAGGGACTCACAGTCCTCTGGCTATGAAAGAAGTATCTCGAATACTGGTATGGGCGGAATCCAGCTCCTGTCTAATCTCTGCGGTTCATATCCCAGGTATTGACAATTGGAAAGCGGATTATCTCAGTCGCCAAAAGTTACATCCGGGCGAGTGGTCTCTTCACCCAGAGGTGTTTCTTCAGATTGTTCAAATGTGGGGACTTCCAGAAATAGATCTGATGGCTTCTCATCTAAACAAGAAACTTCCCAGGTATCTGTCCAGATCCAGGGATCCTCAGGCGGAAGTATCATCCTGCCTATATCTTTCCGCCTCTAGTTCTTCTTCCAAGAGTAATCTCCAAGTTTCTGAAGGAATGCTCGTTTTTTCTGCTGGTGGCTCCAGCATGGTCTCACAGGTTTTGGTATACGAATCTTGTCCGCATGGCTTCTTGCCAACCGTGGACTCTTCCGTTAAGACCAGACCTTCTGTCACAAGGTCCTATTTTACCATCAGGATCTCAAATCCTTAAATTTAAAGGTAGGGAGATTGAACGCTTGATTCTTAGTCAAAGAGGTTTCTCTGACTCTGTGATTAATACTATGTTACAGGCTCGTAGATCTGTATCTAGGAAGATATATTATCGAGTCTGGAAGGATTACATTTCTTGGTGTCTTTCTCATCATTTTTCCTGGCATTCTTTTAGAATTCAGAGAATTTTTCAGTTTCTTCAGGATGGTTTGGATAAAGGTTTGTCTGCAAGTTCATTGAAAGGACAAATCTCTGCTCTTTCTGTTCTTTTTCACAGAAGGATTGCTATTCTTCCTGATATTCATTGTTTTGTACAAGCTTTGGTTCGTATAAAACCTGTTATTAAGTCAATTTCTCCTCCTTGGAGTTTGAATTTGGTTCTGGGGGCTCTTCAAGCTCTTCCGTTTGAACCTATGCATTCACTGGACATTAAATTACTTTCTTGGAAAGTTTTGTTTTCTTTTGGCCATCTCTTCTGCTAGAAGAGTTTCTGAATTATCTGCTCTTTCTTGTGAATCTCCTTTTCTGATTTTCCAGAACTTCTTTTAAATTTTTACCTAAGGTTGTGAATTCTAACAACATTAGTAGAGAAATTGTGGTTCCTTCATTATGTCCTAATCCTAAGAATTCTAAGGAGAGATCATTGCATTCTTTGGATGTAGTTAGAGCTTTGAAATATTATGTTGAAGCTACTAAGAATTTCTGAAAGACTTCTAGTCTATTTGTTATCTTTTCCGGTTCTAGGAAAGGTCAGAAGGCCTCTGCCATTTCTTTGGCATCTTGGTTGAAATCTTTAATTCATCATGCTTATGTCGAGTCGGGTAAATCTCCGCCTCAAAGGATTACAGCTCATTCTACTAGGTCAGTTTCTACTTCCTGGGCGTTTAGGAATGAAGCTTTGATTGATCAGATTTGCAAAGCAGCAACTTGGTCTTCTTTGCATACTTTTACTAAATTCTACCATTTTGATGTGTATTCTTCTTCTGAAGCAGTTTTTGGTAGAAAAATACTTCAGGCAGCTGTTTCAGTTTGATTCTTCTGCTTATAATTTCAGTTTTCTTCATTATAAGATTTAAACTTTATTTTGGGTGTGGATTATTTTTCAGCGGAATTGGCTGTCTTTATTTTATCCCTCCCTCTCTAGTGACTCTTGCGTGGAAGATCCACATCTTGGGTAGTCATTATCCCATACGTCACTAGCTCATGGACTCTTGCTAATTACATGAAAGAAAACATAATTTATGAAGAACTTACCTGATAAATTCATTTCTTTCATATTAGCAAGAGTCCATGAGGCCCACCCTTTTTTGTGGTGGTTATGATTTTTTTGTATAAAGCACAATTATTCCAATTCCTTGTTTTTTATGCTTTCGCACTTTTTTCTTATCACCCCACTTCTTGGCTATTCGTTAAACTGATTTGTGGGTGTGGTGAGGGGTGTATTTATAGGCATTTTGAGGTTTGGGAAACTTTGCCCCTCCTGGTAGGAATGTATATCCCATACGTCCTCATGGACTCTTGCTAATATGAAAGAAATGAATTTATCAGGTAAGTTCTTACATAAATTATGTTTTTTCAGGGTCATGTCTCGCTATTTCAAAGCTTTTCTTATATTTTTTTTTTTCTTTTCCCTTTCCAAATGTTTATTTTGTACAAATGTCTGACTGGACTGTTTTATAAAGGGTTAATTTTTCCTGTTTTAATTAGCTTGTTACTTAAGGTTTTTGAACTCGTATCCTTCTCATTGGAACTCGTTCTATGCTGAGATATTTGCCATTTTATTTGTTATAATCGAGTTGAACTCACAACACCTGTTGTGACTAGGGTTGCCACCTCGGCCATGTTTTCCTGGACACTTATGAGTTACACATGCTGCAGGGTATGCAGAGGGGAACATGAATTGTACCCCTGGACAGCATTATTTGTGTTCCTCCCTGCATACCCTGCAGCATGTGTAACTCATAAGTGTCCAGGAAAATATGGCTGAGGTGGCAACCCTAGTTGTGACCAATGGTGGGAACAAATTTCTTTGAAATGCACATTTTTTTTTATTTTTTTTCTGCAAGATATTAGTTTCACAAACAGCTTTTATTGAGGTCTTTGTTTTTTCTCTTTGTTTATGTGGAGCCTTAAATTGCTTTTCCAAGGAAGTGACTAACTGCGTGACTTGTATCTTGCCTCTAATTGGCCAAAGACTGAAGCTAACTGAAAGGAGAGTAAGAAAAGAGGAATCATTATTATATAGTCTTAGTGAATATACATTTAAGAAGAGGCAATTTATATTGTACTAAGATTTGTTATCATTGGCACATATATTAGTAAACACAGAGGTGTGTACGGGCGAAACATTTGGTTTGGCTGAAACTTCGTTACATACAGGGAGTGCAGAATTATTAGGCAAATGAGTATTTTGACCACATCATCCTCTTTATGCATGTTGTCTTACTCCAAGCTGTATAGGCTCGAAAGCCTACTACCAATTAAGCATATTAGGTGATGTGCATCTCTGTAATGAGAAGGGGTGTGGTCTAATGACATCAACACCCTATATCAGGTGTGCATAATTATTAGGCAACTTCCTTTCCTTTGGCAAAATGGGTCAAAAGAAGGACTTGACAGGCTCAGAAAAGTCAAAAAATAGTGAGATATCTTGCAGAGGGATGCAGCACTCTTAAAATTGCAAAGCTTCTGAAGCGTGATCATCGAACAATCAAGCGTGTCATTCAAAATAGTCAACAGGGTCGCAAGAAGCGTGTGGAAAAACCAAGGCGCAAAATAACTGCCCATGAACTGAGAAAAGTCAAGCGTGCAGCTGCCAAGATGCCACTTGCCACCAGTTTGGCCATATTTCAGAGCTGCAACATCACTGGAGTGCCCAAAAGCACAAGGTGTGCAATACTCAGAGACATGGCCAAGGTAAGAAAGGCTGAAAGACGACCACCACTGAACAAGACACACAAGCTGAAACGTCAAGACTGGGCCAAGAAATATCTCAAGACTGATTTTTCTAAGGTTTTATGGACTGATGAAATGAGAGTGAGTCTTGATGGGCCAGATGGATGGGCCCGTGGCTGGATTGGTAAAGGGCAGAGAGCTCCAGTCCGACTCAGACGCCAGCAAGGTGGAGGTGGAGTATTGGTTTGGGCTGGTATCATCAAAGATGAGCTTGTGGGGCCTTTTCGGGTTGAGGATGGAGTCAAGCTCAACTCCCAGTCCTACTGCCAGTTTCTGGAAGACACCTTCTTCAAGCAGTGGTACAGGAAGAAGTCTGCATCCTTCAAGAAAAACATGATTTTCATGCAGGACAATGCTCCATCACACGCGTCCAAGTACTCCACAGCGTGGCTGGCAAGAAAGGGTATAAAAGAAGAAAATCTAATGACATGGCCTCCTTGTTCACCTGATCTGAACCCCATTGAGAACCTGTGGTCCATCATCAAATGTGAGATTTACAAGGAGCGAAAACAGTACACCTCTCTGAACAGTGTCTGGGAGGCTGTGGTTGCTGCTGCACGCAATGTTGATGGTGAACAGATCAAAACACTGACAGAATCCATGGATGGCAGGCTTTTGAATGTCCTTGCAAAGAAAGGTGGCTATATTGGTCACTGATTTGTTTTTGTTTTGTTTTTGAATGTCAGAAATGTATATTTGTGAATGTTGAGATGTTATATTGGTTTCACTGGTAAAAATAAATAATTGAAATGGGTATATATTTGTTTTTTGTTAAGTTGCCTAATAATTATGCACAGTAATAGTCACCTGCACACACAGATATCCCCCTAAAATAGCTAAAACTAAAAACAAACTAAAAACTACTTCCAAAAATATTCAGCTTTGATATTAATGAGTTTTTTGGGTTCATTGAGAACATGGTTGTTGTTCAATAATAAAATTAATCCTCAAAAATACAACTTGCCTAATAATTCTGCACTCCCTGTATATTAAAAAATCTTTGGTTTTCGAATATCCGTTGCTAAACAAATACCAATAATTCATTGAACATTTACACTTGTTTTCATTAAATGAATGTAAGTGTTCCTTTGCTACACCTGAGAAAGTTAACCTATAACGTAAAATACTTACCTTTAGCGCACTGGAGAGCATCGCTAATTTTGATCCTTCTTCACAGACCCCGGAAGCACGCTAAATGCTAATAGGAGGCTTAAGAGTGGCTGCTCCCTCCTTTAGTTCAAGCCCTGGAGCCGCTGCACTAAGCCTCCTATTAGCACGGCCTGGGCTCTGTGAAGAAGAGGATGGGATAACGCAGCTCTCCAGCGCGCTAAAGTTAAATATTTTAACTATTTAAAGGAAACAAATAATTTTGATGAATGTGTCCCGATTCGTTTGTTTTAGTGCTGCATTCATTTGGATACTCTTTCCGGGGAAATGAGATGAATGTGTATTTGTGATGAAACTAATGCACTTGTCAATTAAACACTGAATACTTTTTATAACCGTAGTTTTGAGGTTATCCTCTGCCCCCCTCTAGTCATGGGTTCCGTCATGTTGTAATTCTGGCTTTAATTGCATTAAAGTGCTGACCTGTTGGCATATGTGCAGCAACTCTCCTTCAGATAACAGCAGTGTAACTCTTAGGTTCTAATATGGTGTCACCCATGATTAGTGAGGTGCATGATATGGTGTCACCCTTTATTAGTGTTGTGCATGATATGTATTTAGTGTTTAATGGCCCTTTAACATTATAAATGTATGCCCCTATAATTACACTAACAGGATTTATTTCCAATAATGAAATCTAAAGTATTAAGAGCATGTACAATTGACAGAAAACTCAGTTGCATATCATGTACCTGTATGGTCATGTGATTTCAGAGTATAAAACCACTTTCAACAGATGAGACTCGCTGTAAAATGAACCCACTTAAACCTACTAAATTTAGAAAGTTGTGTGTGTGTATATTCCCTGGCACTTTTATATCATAAAAAAATAGGGGTGAAGTTATGGTTTTGCTGAATACAGAACAGTGCTTATAAACTGAGCAATATAAATGCTATTTTTAGAGATCTTGCAATACTGCCTGTCTGAGGTACTATATTTAATAGGGTAGTGTCACCAGTCCCAGGAAGGAAGAATTTAGATAAAAACTGTATTGAACCTGCAGCAATTTTGGATTTACTGAGCAGTTAATGGAACGGATATACAAAATGAAATCACTAAAAATTGAAGGGCTGTTTTTTTCCCTCCTTACAAAGTCAGAAACATTGCTACTTTTTTTTTTTATTGCAAATTACTTTTCCATTTGACTGATAGTGGTTATCAAATTTTCCCTTTGCCCATATTTAAAGGGATGTTAACCAATAAATACACACTAAAGATAATTATGTATTCAAAGCAAATATTAGCCTCAGAATAATATATAGATGCATGATGAAGGGGATATAGTCCCCGAAAACGTTATATTAAAGAAATTTGTTTTTTTCTGAAAAAGTCCTGAGAGTGCAATCCTTTATTCAAATATAGTTCTGTATCATTGCACCCAGGCAGGTGACAACGGGTGGGTCGACCTGAAGTTTGATAATATATATATATATTATAAGAAGCTGCCCTCCCGCCCTGATTTAGTGGCTGTCGCAGCTGAGACGGGATGCTAGCCTTAAGTTTGGTGTAAGCTGAGTAAACTTGTACCTCCTCATGTAAGGGGAGACGTTATTTCCAGGGGGCGTGCCTGGCTGAGTGCCAGTGGAAGGCATGTGATGTGTTGAGGGGCAAGCACCTTTATGAAAGTTAAAGCTGTGGTTAAGTTTTAACTTAATGTTTAATAAATGCGGGCTGTGGCCTTTTCACCCACTTCAGTGTTAGTCTTGTTTATTGAATGGAGTAATGTGGAATGCGGGGTCATATACTTTATAACATTTAAACCTCTAAATGTCTGCCTGTTTCTAAGCCACTACAGACAGCCTCTTATCCCATGCTTTTTATTAGCAACAAGACACTGCTAATTCATGTGTGCCATGAAGATAACATTGTGCTCTCTCCCATGGAGTTGTGCAGGACACAACACTAATTAGCTAAAATGCAAGCCATAGATAATAAATAAATAGCCCTGAGATAAGGGGGCTGTCTGCAGAGGCAGTTCACAAGAAGAAATACGGCTCTGAAAAGAGCAGAATGCTGCAGTCCGCTGCATTCAGCAGCTAATGATCTGGTGAACTGAACACATCTAGTGAGCCAATAAGAAGAGGCATATGTGGGTAGCCACTAATCAGCAGAGCAGCAAGCGCCTACCTAGGTATGCTTTTCCAGAAAAGATAGTAAGAGAACAAAGAAAATGTGATAATAAAAGTAAACTGAAAAGTCTCTTAAAATTGTATGATCTATATGAATCATGTAAGTTTAATTTTGACTTTCCGTAACTGTTTTGCAAAAATAAAAAGTTGTATAAAACTCATCAAAAATACATTGCAAAGTACACTTACACTCATAATAACACAGTCTGCTAAAAATGATTACAAAACAATATTGCACAAAATAGTTATAGGGGCTCAAAGATATGAGATGTGCTTCAAACTCTGTAAACAAATGAAGCATAAATATTTAGCCCATACATTTTAGTATAATTACAATGTGGCCATTATTATGCAGGAATATGAAATAAAGTTTAATAAAATAAGGAAACACTGTTCAAAACAGATTTAAGTCTGCAATAAGGGAGGAAATACACAGGAACATTTCCAGTAGGTATCAAGTGCATCAGTGGCCCAAATATACTGTATATCAAAGATAAAGTAGTTAAAAGAAGGATCCAAAAAGCGGGATGTCCCTGATGTAATACTAGTAATCATTTTTATAACTGAGAATAAAGTGAATGAGTTGCTGGAAAGTCAAAGTGAACAGAGTACCAAATCTGACAGAATATATTTAGTGACTGTAGCCTGGTGTGAAGTAGATGTGATGCTTATATTTGATAGAGGGAAATGAAAGCTTTAAAGATACCAAAATGGTGTATATGTATATATATATATATATATATATATATATATATATATATATATATATATATATATATATTAATATTAATATTAATTTAGTATACATTAGTAGTGTGAATTAGCAGACTTATATAAATGATAGGTGGTCAAAGGCATATAGAACACTAAAGGAAAATTATCTTAATGCTAATAAGCAAAATATAGTTGTATTTTAAAAAAAAAATTCTAACTTGCACCTAGTTAGAAAAATCTGTCTCCTAGACCAGCACTCTTCTGCGCTATATAATGGTTAGCAAAGATTAAGTAGCGAAAAAGCAAAGGCTAAATTGCAAGTGGCTTGCTATTTAGCACTTGTGTCAAAGCACAAATACCACTGGAAGTAAGTTTTTTTTTTAAGTAGTTAAAAGAAGGATCCAAAAAGCGGGATGTCCCTGATGTAATACTAGTAATCATTTTTATAACTGAGAATAAAGTGAATGAGTTGCTGGAAATTCAAAGTGAACAGAGTACCAAATCTGACAGAATATATTTAGTGACTGTAGCCTGGTGTGAAGTAGATGTGATGCTTATATTTTATAGAGGGAAATGAAAGCTTTAAAGATTCCAAAATGGTGTATATATATGTATGTGTATATATATATATATATATATATATATATATATTAATTTAGTATACATTAGTAGTGTGAATTAGCAGGCTTATATAAATGATAGGTGGTCAAAGGCATATACAATGCTAAAGGAAAATTATCTTAATGCTAATAAGCAAAATATAGTTGTATTTAAAAAAAAAAAAATTCTAACCACCTAGTTAGAAAAATCTGTCTCCTAGACCAGCACTCTTCTGCGCTATATAATGGTTAGCAAAGATTAAGTAGCGAAAAAGCAAAGGCTAAATTGCAAGTGGCTTGCTATTTAGCACTTGTGTCCAAGCACAAATACCACTGGAAGTAAGTTTTTTTTTAATGCGGGTGGGTTAGCAGCATATTACAAGTTGATACTAAATTGTTTGCATGCAAGCGAAACCCAAATTGACTTTGGATTTCACAACCGCCTTAACTTCAGGTAGACCATACAATTTTAAACAACTTTCCAAATTATTTCTAATACTTATTTTTTTGCATTCTCTTTGTATCCTTTGTTGAAGAAGTAGCAATACACTACTGGTAGCTAGTTAATCACTAGACATATGCATTTGAGGAAGAAGGTTGACAGGACACTATTTTTAAATATATATTTCAATATATACAGTATATCTGATAATGTTAATGTAAAATATATATCTATACCTATATATATATATATATATATATATATATATATATATATATATATATAAAACAATCCAAAGAGCTCTGCACGCACTTAACAGGTTAATAACCGCCTGGGTACATTCAAAAGGCAAACATATATCCAAGAATCAGGAATCCCTCGCCAGGGCTTAAATATAAAGTGATTTTATTCACCATATTGGGTGAATAAGATCACTTTATATTTTAACCCCGGCGAGTGCTTCTTGTTTCTTTGATATATATATATATATATAAATTTTCCTGTTTGTGTTGAACATTGAAATGTGAAATATTAACTCCTGTTGGGTTAGCGCGCGAGTGATGTGTGTTTTTTGTTTTATTCTGTGCACTCCATTAAAATCTATGGGGGGAACAAGTTAGCGTGGTCACAATATCTGAAGTCTTGAAGTTAGCGCACATCGGGTTTAGCTTGTGGACAAAAGTTTTACTTTCAACACAAGCACAAAATGGTGTTAACGCTCGAGCAAAAGTGCTAAGTAGCGTGTCACTTGTAATCTAACCCTTAGGGCGCCATGTACTAAGAGGCGGGGGGCGGACAGCTTCTTAACTCGCGAAGCTGTCCGCCCGCCTCCGCTACACTCGGGCAGCGGATCTATTGATCCGCTTGCCCGTATGTACCATTACACACTCATCGGAGTGTGTAATGCCCGCCCCTTCAATCGCGCGACTGAAGGGGCTGTCAATCACCGAGAGCGAGTGTGCTCTCTGTGATTTTGCTTCGCCACCTAAGAGGTGGCGTAGGCTGTAGGAAGCAGCGGTCTAATGACCGCTGCTTCTTACATTGTGGGAAGCAGGCTCGCATATGCGAACCTGCCCCGCAAAGGCTCCGGAGCAGCTTTCGCTGCTTTGTACATGGAGCCCAGTGTTTTTAAATGTTGCTTAGTTGCACTAATTTTTTGAGGAAGGACCTCTCTTACGCATGAAATGCATAATATATAAGTCCTTGAAGTGTTTTAAACAACTCTTTTTTGGCTTCCCTTTGTTATTTTTGTAGTATTTGTACAACCCCTTTTTCAGACATTGCATAAAGTTAATCTTGACCCTTAAATGCACATCTTAAAATAAATAGATGTATATTAAATTATTCAACCAATCTTAAATTTTAATAGGTGACTGAAACAAACCAAATCCTTAAGTTTATGTAACCCTTTCCGATTTATACATGATGTTTTCTTTTTAAGTTCTACCACAAGCTATGCAAGACAACTAAAGTCACCTTTATTGTATTGCACTATTCTCCCAGGAGTGATTTCGTTATGTTAGAAGTCACCAATAACACATTGAAATGCAGAGTGATTCTTTTAGTGCTAACATTTACATATATTATTTTTTTTGCAAGTGACATAGTTTGTCCACTGAACTTGCTGGTTAATTAATGCATACCATGGGAAATAAGTCTTATAATGTATTCCTATACTCTAGCAAGGTATGACATCTTTCTGATTAGATTTATAACTTTAGCATATGTAATTTTTTTGATACTCTTTAAAATATTTAGGTATTAATAAGTAATTTCATTCAATTTGCTTTTTAACATACATTTTGAATTCAAACTGTAATTTCATTACAGAGAAAGGAATGTATAATTTTCTTAGCTGGGGAAAAAAATTATATATACAATATTTTTACATTTTATTCACTTATGACACAAATGTAGCACAGTTAATTAAACACTTACACCGTAACAACATATCTCCATACTGACTACTCAGTATGCCAAAAACATCAGGATTAATACCAGAGTGTGCAACTTAAAGGGACAGTAAAATTTTAATAATGATACAGTGCATATGAAAGAGCACTATTTAAATAAGCAGTATTGTAAATACATTGAAATTGTAATATAAAAGGCTTAACTACATATAGCAAAATAATAAAACTTATTACATAATGTATGAAGATGACAAGGTGAAATAAAAATTAGATATAAAATGAAATCCTATACTATGAAACTATACTATCAATTGGACACATTTTGTATCTAATTTAATAACATATAGTAAATAGTGATGTCGCAAACCTAAAAAATTGGGTTCGCGAACGGCGAACGCGAACTTCCACAAAAGTTCGCGAACGGGCAAACCGCCATAGACTTCAATAGGCAGGCAAATTTTAAAACCCACAGGGACTCTTTCTGGCCACAATAGTGATGGAAAAGTTGTTTCAAGGGCACTAACACCTGGACTTTGGCATGCCGGAGGGGGATCCATGGCAAAACTCCCAGGGAAAATTACATAGTTGATGCAGAGTCTGGTTTTAATCCATAAAGGGCATAAATCACCTAACATTCCTAAATTGTTTGCAATAACGTGCTTTAAAACATCAGGTATGATGTTGTATCGATCAGGTAGTGTAAGGGTTACGCCTGCTTCACAGTGCGCAGTGTAGATGATATACCTGCCCTGACCATGCTTTGCAGACCAGGTATCAGTGGTCAGATGGACCCTTGCCCCAACACTGTGTGCCAGACATGCCATTATATCAGACTTATATGGCTTTGGCGTTGCTTTTTGGTAATTAGAAGGCTGCTAAATGCCACTGCGCACCACACGTGTTTTATGCCCAGCAGTGAAGGGGTTAATTAGGGAGCATGTAGGGAGCTTGTAGAGTTAATTTTAGCTTAAGTGTAGTGTAGTAGACATCCCAAAGTATTGATTTAGGCCCATTTTGGTATATTTCATGCCACCATTTCACCGCCAAATGCGATCAAATAAAAAAAATTGTTCACTTTTTCACAAACTTTAGGTTTCTCACAGAAATTATTTACAAACAACTTATGCAATTATGGCATAAATGGTTGTAAATGCTTCTCTGGGATCCCCTTTGTTCAGAAATAGCAGACTTATATGGCTTTGGCATTGCTTTTTGGTAATTAGAAGGCTGCTAAATGCCACTGCGCACCACACGTGTTTTATGCCCAGCAATGAAGGGGTTAATTAGGGAGCATGTAGGGAGCTTGTAGAGTTAATTTTAGCTTAAGTGTAGTGTAGGAAACAACCCAAAGTATTGATCTAGGCCCATTTTGGTATATTTCATGCCACCATTTCACCGCCAAATGCGATCAAATAAAAAAAAATTGTTCACTTTTTCACAAACTTTAGGTTTCTCACAGAAATTATTTACAAACAACGTATGCAATTATGGCATAAATGGTTGTAAATGCTTCTCTGGGATCCCCTTTGTTCAGAAATAGCAGACTTATATGGCTTTGGCATTGCTTTTTGGTAATTAGAAGGCTGCTAAATGCCACTGCGCACCACACGTGTTTTATGCCCAGCAATGAAGGGGTTAATTAGGGAGCATGTAGGGAGCTTGTAGAGTTAATTTTAGCTTAAGTGTAGTGTAGGAAACAACCCAAAGTATTGATCTAGGCCCATTTTGGTATATTTCACGCCACCATTTCACCGCCAAATACGATCAAATAAAAAAAATTGCTCACTTTTTCACAAACTTTAGGTTTCTCACAGAAATTATTTACAAACAACTTATGCAATTATGGCATAAATGGTTGTAAATGCTTCTCTTGGATCCCCTTTGTTCAGAAATAGCAGACCTATATGGCTTTGGCGTTGCTTTTTGGTAATTAGAAGGCTGCTAAATGCCACTGCGCACCACACGTGTTTTATGCCCAGCAGTGAAGGGGTTAATTAGGGAGCATATAGGCAGCTTGTAGAGTTAATTTTAGCTGAAGTGTAGTGTAGTAGACAACCCAAAGTATTGATCTAGGCCAATTTTGATATATTTAATGCCACCATTTCACCGCCAAATGCGATCAAATTTAAAAAAAACTTTATATTTTTTCGCAATTTTAGGTTTCTCACTGAAATTATTTACAAACAGCTTGTGCAATTATGGCACAAATGGTTGTAAATGCTTCTCTGGGATCCCCTTTGTTCAGAAATAGCAGACATATATGACTTTAGCGTTGCTTTCTGGTAATTAGAAGGCCGCTAAATGCTGCTGCGCATCACACATGTATTATGGCTAGCAGTGAAGGGGTTAATTAGGTAGTTTGTAGGTAGCTTGCAGGGTTAATTTTAGCTTTAGTGTAGAGATCAGCCTCCCACCTGACACATCAGACCCCCTGATCCCTCCCAAACAGCTCCCTTCCCTCCCCCACCCAACAATTGTCCCCGCCATCTTAAGTACTGGCAGAAAGTCTGCCAGTACTAAAATAAAGGGTTTTTAATTTTTTTAAAATTTTTTTTTAGCTTATTTACATATGCTGTGGTGTAGCATCCCCCTTAGCCCCCAACCTCCCTGATCCCCCCCAAAACAGCTCTCTAACCCTCCCCATCTGCCTTATTGGCGGCCATCTTGGGTACTGGCAGCTGTCTGCTATTATTTTACATTCAAAAAAGTGTTGTTTTTTTAAATGTACACTACTGTTACACCAGATATGAGTGGTGGCACTGGGCAAGTGGGCACAGTATACGCTGTGAGCCTGACACACACGCTGGCAGGCAACTGCAATTAGATTACACAGGAAAAAAAAAAAAGCAGACTGATGTTCTAGCCCTAAAAAGGGCTTTTTGGGGTGCTGTCCTTACAGCAGAGATCAGATGAGTCCTTCAGGACTGTAGTGGACACTGAATACACTAGCCTAGCTATCGATTTCCCTATTAAATCAGCAGCAGCTACACTGTCCCTCCTCTCACTAAGAATGCAGCTTCCAAATGAATCTAAAATGGATGCTGTCCAGGAGGTGGGAGGGTCTTGGAGGGAGGGTCTGCTGCTGATTGGCTGTAATGTGTCTTCTGACTGTGAGGTACATGTTCAAAGTTTACTCAATGATGACGAATAGGGGGCAGATCGCGAACATGCTATGTTCGCCGGGAACTATTCACCGGCGAACTGTTCGCAACATCACTAATAGTAAAACAACTTTGCAGTATACTTTCATTATTTATTTTGCTCCCTTTTCCAGTCCTGAAAACCAAAAAGAGCACTTGGCAGCAGACCTGGACTGAACATAGGGCATACAGAGCATTTGCCCATTGGGCTAGGGCCTGTTGTGGACCTGGCATAGCCCCACCCAGTTGCCAGTATTATTATTTGTACATGATACAGGGCCAGCCCTGCCTTACTTTATCTGTGAGGCAAATCAGGGCTAATCCCTCCCCTACATGTTTTTTTGAGAAACTATGATTACACAGGCTGATTACCAAGAAGTAGTTATCTTTTATTTAACTTTTATTTAAATGTAAACTACAATAGCTTCTTTATTTATCTTTTTTATAACGTTTCACTTTTTTACTATTTAATGACATCCAATTTACAAAATACAGTGACAGAATGGTGTTTCAAACTATACATCTTTTTGTAAATCAAACTAGTACACTATACTTGTCATCATAACAAATAGGGGTGGGCTGCTCTGCCCTAAAATGCCTGGGCCTGTTTTTGGTCCCAGACTGGTCATGCATGACAAGCTTCACAAGGATAACCTTGCCACATGTATCTCCCTTATTTGCAGTTTATTATTTTATAATTTCTACTTAAAGGGATAGACAAGTCCAAAAAAAACTTTCATGATTTAAAAAGAGCATGCCATTTTAAACAACTTCCCAATTTACTTTTAGCACCAATTTTGCTTTGTTCTCTTGGTATTATTAGTTGAAAGCTAAACCTAGGAGGTTCATATGCTAATTTCTTAGACCTTGAAGACTGCCTCTAATCTGAATGCATTTTGACCACTAGAGGGCATTAGTTCATGTGTTTCATATAGATAACATTGAACTCATGCACGTGAAGTGACCTAGGAGTGAGCACTGATTGGCTAAAATGCAAGTCTGTCAAAAGAACTGAAAAAAGGGGGCAGTCAGCAGAATCTGAGATACAAGCTAATTACAAAGGTAAAACGTGTATTATTATATCTGTGTTGGTTATGCAAAACTGGGGAATGAGTAATAAAGGGATTATCTTTCTTTTTAAACAAAAACAATTCTGGTGTTGACTGTCCCTTTAAACCAACAGTGACAAACCCTACTTCTTCACACTCAAGTATTGATCAGCTTCTCCAAATAAGGAAAATGTTGGGGGAAGTTTAGGCATTAAAAAAATAATTGCAGCAAACAAGGTGTTAATCTTTAATAATGTTCAGACACTGCTGATATGTAAATCTATTGGAACACTGCAGACAAATGTTATAATTACAAGGTATTTACTTTCTATGATTGCTCGCTGGGTGGTAAGCAGAATTCCCTTTGATTTACTGGTAGAAAATAACAGGAACATCATTACAAAAAAATGAAAACCTGTCACATAATTTAGGGAAGGAATATTTTAGTAATCCTGTAATCAATGCAAGCTTAGGTTTTTATTTGTATTGAATTTACAGAGCTTTATAAACAGGACACTGGTTAATGCTGTTATATCACTGTACAGATACAAACCCCCAAATCCGGAATTCCAAAATCCAAACTTTATTCATAAATTCAAACCTTTTCAGGTCCTAAGCAGTTTAGCTAAAGGGTTTTCTACCTGTATTGCAGTGGCGGCGGGTGAATTATGTAGATGGAGGTGCACTTGGCCCCGCCCATGACCACACCCCTTGAAATAAAGTCACGCCCCTCCGATTGCTCTCCAATATATCTATCTATCTATATATATATATATATATATATATATATATAAATACACACACATATATATATATATATATATACACATATATATACATATACACAAGAGACAAATGTGTGCAGGCACCAAGCAGCAGCTAGCTCTCACTTGTGTAGGATATGCACGTGTAGGATATGTTCTTTTTTTAACAAGGGATACTAAGAGAACGAAACACATTTGAAAATAGAAGCAAACTTAAAAGTGACTTAAAATTGCATGCTCTATCTGAATCATAGATTTTTACTTTCCTATCCCTTTAAGTCCTATTGCCTGTTGCTCAAGACTGCTTTTAAAGATTCATTTGCACAACCATTTATCTTTTCTAGCCTTGAATAATGCTCCTGCTTTTTTCCTAAAGACAAAGATACCATTACTCCAACTATATATCATGTTCGCTTGTTTTATAGTTTTTGTTCAATATAAATCATAAACGAAAAAGGTTCATTAACTTTGTGAAAAAGCAACAATGTTCGATAACAAGACTTAAATGTCCGGAACATCAGTTTGTATTATAAAAAAACCCAACTTGAATGCAGGTAATGTTACAATATAATGAGAAAATTAATTACACTTATTGCCAAACTTCAGATTTTAATTTTCAATCCTGAATTACACACATAATTTTTTTAGGTTATAGTGAACTTTGAATTGAATGGATGCTAATAATTTTGTCTGGCAGACATTTCATTGACAAACCCTGAAATCATCTCTTTAAAATAGTTGACACTTTAACTGAGACATTGATGGATTTTGTTTCATTAGGAATTTAACAAATGGAAAATGCTAACTCTTAAGTCTGAAGACATATTTCATATTTCTTCTCAAGGACTCAAATAATGTGTGTAAGTAGAAAGAAAAACCGGCGAGTCTCGAAGTGCTAAATTCCAAAACAGATCTTTACTGGAGAATAAAATAAACAGCATAAAAGCCAAATATAGGTCAGCATAGAAATAAAATGTGTCCTACGCGTTTCGGCAGCCCTCTGCCTTAATCATGGACATGGTGCCTGATAAAATTAACCTGGTTTAAATACACCTGCTCTGACAGGTGTAATCTCAAAAAGCTGGGACCTTAAAGGAATATTATACAATGTGAGACTTTCACTGAAGCTACGTTTAGAACAACATGTACCAAACAAAATAAACATAATTAAAGTAAATAGCAAATAACTATAAACATTAGCATCTACCTAATATAACAGTAAGGTGTTGTTTGGATAAAAAAGAGAGGTCAATATTGGAATGAATCAGATGCTGCTAGTAAAGCTCAAAGACTATCATTAAACCATAAATGTGGAAATTAACAAATTGAACTATATGGCTCCATACTGACCTATAATATAACCCTAGTATCTGCTGTATCAGTTGTATAAAGAGAAACATAGCAAATTAATAATAAATGTACGTACATGCAAAGGCTATAGATACACAGATATATGGCATGTTCAAGAGTTAATCATATCCTATATGGTTAATAGAAATACTAAGAGCCACATACATATTCGAGTTTAAGAACCCTAATCATCAAAATAAGCCTAGCATACATACATGTAGAGGCTAAAAGAACACAATAAGTTAGATATGCCAAATGTTGTTTGATTCCTATATATTAAGTCAAAAAAGCAGAAAACAGCATACAAATTTAAAGGTTGGAGCCCCATCATCAAAATAAACCTAGCCTAAAAGGGAGGTATTAAGGGGGGTCCCAATAAAACGGAATATTAATAGCATAATAGATATATATGTCCATCGGTTAAGGTAATCCCTAGGGATTTATCATTGACGGGTCCAAAAGTTGACAATGTCCCTGTCAATGTTAAATCCACCTGGCCTCCTGGTCTTCAATTGGAAGATCCAGAAGGCCTCCCTATAGAGAAGTTTAAAACTTCTGTCCCCTCCTCGGATATGGGTTCAGTCATGTTCTATCACCTGCCATTTGAAGGTGGTATAATTTTTCCTGTGGACATAAATAAAATGTCTTGTGAAATAAGAGCACTCAATACCGTGTTCAATATTTTTTAGATGCTCTCTGATCCTGCTATGTGCCTCCCTGGTAGTGCACTCCACATACTGTTTCTCACATTGGGTGCACTCAACCAGGTAAATCACAAATGTAGTACGGCAGTTAGTGTAGCTGTTGAGATCATACACCCTCTGGGTTGCTCGTGATTGAAACTGTCTTGACACTTGTGTATGACCACAGGAAATACAGTTGCCAAAATGGCATTTGAAATGACCTTTAACATCCAACAAGCTACTTCTATTCACTGGTATAGGACGAAGCATGCTGGGGGAAGGGGATAAAACATTTCCGAGGGTACAACCCCTCCTGGAAACAAAGTTACAACCATCCGACACAAAATCCTTTAAACTGTCTTCCGCTGTAAGGATTGGAAGATGTTTTCTGATGATATCACAAATTTGGTCAAACTAGGCACTATATGTAGTTCTAAATGTAGGTTTTAACATATCATAATTGGCATTCTTTTAGAAGACATTTGATCCAAGAGCATCTGATCCCTATCCATACGACTGACCTCTAATAGAGCTCTATTGAACACTTTCTTTGAATAGCCTTGTTCCATAAGTTGAGCCGCCAATGCAACACTCTCTCTTGCGCAGTCATTTTCATTTGTGCAATTTCTTTTAATATCGATGAATTGACCTTTAGCCACCCCAAAACCTGTATGTTTGGTGTGGTTGCTGCGTGCATGGAGAATGGCATTGGAGGCTATAGGTTTCCGATATAATGTGATCCTAACACTATGCGACTCTGCATTACCAATAAGTAAGAGGTCCAGATAGGGTATTGAGTGTAAATGGTGAGCATAAGTGATCTGCAGGTTAACATTATTCATGTTCAAATATCTAACAAATTCAAACAGCTCCTCATGACCTCCTGTCCACAAGAACAGGAGACATCAATGTACCTCTTATACATCTGGATATTCCTCTTAAAAGGATTTATATCTCCAAAGACGTGGGCCGCCTCCCACCAACCCATAAAAAGGTTGGCATAGGCTGGGGCAAATTTTGCCCTTATGGAGATAGAAATCCCCTGCAAACTGAAAAAACTTATGTTTGAGCAGAAAATCAAGTGAGCGGACTAAAAATCTCTTGAGTGTGTCATCATTGTTGCTAAGAGAATCAAGTGAATATTTAATTGCTTCTAAACCGCTAGAGTGTGGAATAGTTGACTACAGTCCCACCACATCCACAGTGAGCCATGTGTGGTTATCGTCCCAAGTAGTATGTTTAAGACAGTTAAGAAGGTGCTTCTCGAAAAGGGACATTATTCCTGCCACAGTTGGCCTACCCTTTACCTCCTCCAATCTTAATTTTTGTGGCTTTATATCGTATAATTAGATACATAGAAATGTGTTTGTGTGTGTGTGTATATATATATATATATATATATATATATATATATATATATACTGTATATAGATAGATATATGTATGTATTCTGAAATTAAACTCTCTAAACAAATAATATATTGTATTATCATATTATAGTATTAATATATTAATATTTTTATCTTTATATTATTAATTATTAATATTATTATTTTTAACTTTGAATGGGAACTTAAGCTTTAGGATTATTTTAAAAAAATTGTCATTTAATTCCCTTGTTTTTTATTTTAATATGTGTGTGTGTGCGCATATAATTTGTGCAGTGTTTGTAGATTTTGTGTTTACTTTTGTGTCTCTCTACAGTGTGTGTAGTGTGTGTGTGTACAGTGTAATTGTAGTGCATGTGTATACAGTATTTATTTAGTCTCTCTCTGTACAATGTACTCATCTAGCGGGTGGTGACCACTGTCTCGCTCTGATGACAGCCCTATCTCGCCTTAATGAGAAGGCCCCTTGGCAGCCTAACAAATATTCATGAATGTAGCTTATTATGTGTTCTGGCACATATCCTTTTACTCCTTCATAAACATACAAGTGCATTGCAAGTTTTTCTATAAGAGTAACAGGGTTCACGCTACTGCTAATTCATCCTTTTTTTCTTATTTCATATTAAGCACACAGCAAATTGTTTTTATTCTTTTTCTTTATTGAAGCACTAATCAAATTAACACAGATGTCAAAACTTGCTTGTCAAATGCTTGAGCTGAGAAATCTGCTCCGATAGCGTGAAAGCAGAAGACGTATTTCAACTCCAATGTACACAACGCATGTTTTCCCTAAAACCTCAACACTTCTAACTATAATTCTTCCATAGCTGCTTTCTAGCAACTGTTTTTAATCTCTTGTATGAGTGTGTATATATATATATATATATATATATATATATAATTTCAACTACTCCCAGTGGATGAGTGAAAATGTTTACTTTTTCCTATCTTTAACATTGAGTGGACTAGTAACATTTCCCCACTGGGCTAGCTTTTAACCCCTGACTAATAAACTAATATTTTCCACCCTGTATATATTATATATATAGATATATATTTATGTGTGTGTGTGTGTGTGTACAAGACTTTTGTGTGGGGGTACTTGCCGGTACCTCTGCCATGTCATTACAGGGAATATTTGTAATCATCATGTAAATACACTCATTTTCACAAGAGGGGGCTATAAAATGTTTCAAGCATTGTAAATAACTTTGTCCTTTTGCTTTTTTCAAAGTTACTGAGCACAATATATAATTGTAATAATTAATGAGTATTGGAACTTTTTTTTACAACACAAGCCCTGTTTCACTCACTGGATCTTTAATTCAGAAGTAATTAGGAAGGGAATTGGTAATTCCCCGAAATATCGCATAATAAATACATTTCTTCAAAATTATATACAGTATATATATATATATATATATATATATATTGTGATAGATAGATAGACAGATAGATAAATAGACAGACAGCTAGATCATTTAGATAGATACTATAGATAGATAAGATGGATAGCTAGATGGAAAGATAGATGATAGACAAATATATATGATAGATAGATAGATAGATAGATAGATACTGTAGATATATAGATAGACAGATACGATAGATAGATAGATAGATAGATAGTGAGATAGATAGATACTATAGATAGATATATAGATAGATGATAGATAGATACCATAGATTGATAATATAGATACTATAGATAGATCAATATATAGATAGATGATAGATAGATAGATAGATAGATAGATAGATAGATAGATGATAGATACTGTAGATTGATTGATAGATAGATAGATAGATAGATAGATGATAGATACCATAGATTGATAATATAGATAAGATAGATAGATACTGTAGGTAGATAGATAGATAGATAGATAGATAGATACTGTAGATAGATAGATAGATATCTTTAGTTGCTCTAGCTTTCCTGCAGTAGTGGAATAACAGTTTAGATTTATTGTATTTCCTTCCCCTAATTGAAAGCGCATTCCTAATGGATAATCCTTGTATTTTGGAAACAGGAAGCTGTCAAAGAAAACAACAAGAGAAGAGAGATGGAAGAGAAAATGAAAAGAGCAAAGATAGCAAAGGAGAAAGCGGAGCGTGAAAAGTTGGAGCGACAGCAGAAAAAGAAACAGCTTATGGACATCAACAAAGGTAAAATGCAGAATGTTCTCTCCACAGTCTGGCGTGTTTATGAGAAGGGGAGACATCACAGATACTTAGCTTATGTAGCATTTTATAGCAGCATTTCCAATGGTTTTAAACAGCTCTCTTCTTTTTTCAAGTCAGTTTAAAGTGACCTTAAAGTCAAAATGAAACTTTCATAATAAAACATGCAATTAAAAATAGTTTTTAGTTATTTTATATGCACACTTTCTGCGGCACCAACTACTACTGAGCATGTGTATGAGATCACATGTATGATTCTGTGATTCTCTGATGGTTGTCATATGATACAGGGAGCAGGCAAATTAAAGAAAATTATGAAATTTGTCAGACAAAAAAAGTTTATTGCTTATTTGAAAACGATGTTTGCATTGCCTTTTTAATATGCATTTATGATTATATATTTCTACATTATTTAATGGTACTTTAAATCAGCTGTGCTCAAAAGGTAGACCATGATCTCCTAGTCAATGTTAAGGCACATGCAGTGATAAATGTGGACAGCACGACTCTGCACACTACCTGCTATCACAGTGGGACAGGTTCTCTTACTAGGAACCTGTTCATCCACATCATAATAAATGTAAGCCACTAAAAGTAAAACTTGATATGATTTTCAAGAGGTGTGTCCCTGGACATCAAAACAAAGCATTGTATTCAATAATGTTTTTTATAATGTTATACATATAGTGCTTGAAATAAGTGCACCCCCCTGAGCTTACCTCAGTACGCTATCCTAAAAAGGAACTACGTTTCAATAAAGGATATCATTGTAATTGTATGATCTATCTGCAATATGGAAGCTGAATTTTCCCCTCCATTCCCAAAGTATATTGAGAGTCCCTGTTTTAAAGTCATGTACTTGTAGTCATGGGTGATTTTTGTTGTGAATATTCAAATATTATTGGTGGGTTTAAAAGAAAGAGTATTGAGTATTCTGTGAGCGAACCCTTACATACCAGACAAGCATCTTTCAATGGGTTCCACATCTATAAGCTTGTAAGAACATGAAACTTTTAAATAATGATTGTTTGTCAGCGGCTGAAAATGGCTGCTGAGCTCCGCCTACAGCTGTCTTCTTGCCCAGTTAGCTGTTTTCTAGTATGACAGTTTAGCAGTGCACGTTTAATATTTTTAGTTAGCTATTTCAAATTGCACATGCACAAATCAACGAATGGGAATGGGTAATAAAGGAATTATCTATCATTTTTAAACAATACAAATTCTGGTGTAGACTGTCCCTTTAAATATTGAAGAAATAAGTGGGAGTGTGATTTCTTCTGCTGGTTGTGATAACATATCTTGTTAATAGCCTATACTTAAAGGGACATAATACTCATATGCTAAATCACTTGAAACTGATGCAGTATAACTGTAAAAAGCTGACAGGAAAATATCACCTGAGTATCTCTATGTAAAAAAGGAAGATATTTTACCTCACAATTTCCTCAGCTCACCAGAGGAAGTTCTGTGTAAAAAGTTATACTCAGCTGCTCCCAGCTGCAGGTAAAAAAATTAAAAAAAAAAATGAAGAAATGAACAGCAACCAATCAGCATCAGCAGTGCTGAGGTCATGAACTCTTACTGTGATCTCATGAGATTTGACTTAACTCTCATGAGATTTCATAGTAAGCTTCCTTTACCTGATTGGTGAAATAATATGAGAGTGCACGATGCTCATCCCTTCAGATGTCCCAGGACAGACATACTAATATGCTGCTTAGAAATCCTTTACAATGGGAGGTGGCTACTGAGGAACTTTTGAGGTAAAATATCTTTCTTTTTTACATAGAGATGTTCAGGTGATATTTTCTAATCAGCTTTTTACAGCTATGCTGCATCACTTTCAAGTGTTTAAACATTTGGGTATTATGGCCCTTTAAGTATTAAAACGTTCTGTATAGGTGGGGATACCACAGGCTAAATCAGCTATTTCAAATGCCAAAATAGGGGTAAAGGAGCTATTTGTAAACCATTTAATACACTCCAGCAGTTAAAATGGATCATTAGGAACAAAGTAAAGGTGAGAACATTTTTAGATAAAGTGCCCCTTTAATCTAGCAGCCATGAAGATGTGCTTCATAGCAGTGAAAAAGAGCAGAGAGCTTTAGATCATCAGGTCCTATGTCACAAGCTATTTGTTTATAGCTGCTTTGACACCTGTTGCATTCATTCTGCACAACAGATATATACAGTACTTATGTTTATTAATGTAATTTCTTAAAGAAAAAAAACTCTCAATATGTTTGATGATTTGCTTGAAGCCTGTAAAGGCTATAACAAAATTGTGTACAAATCATACTAAAGAAAAAAGAAAATCCAGAACGACTAGTTTTCATTTGTTATATTTTCTCCAGTTTGCTTACTAATTACATTCCTAGATTTTCTAATACATTATAGATATGTGCCCAGAAAATTAATTTCCTTTATTTTTTCCAATATTAGCTTCTGGAGTCATTCGGTTAAGCCAAATTTTAACAGCATTAAATATTCATTAAAGGGACTGTCTACTCCAGATATTTTATTTGTTTAAAAGATAGATAATCCCTTTATTACCCATTCCCCATTTTGCATAACCAACATGATTAAATTAATGTACTTTTTTCCTCTGTGATTACCGTGTATCTAAGCCTCTGCAGACTGCCCCCTTATCTCAGTTCCTTTGATAGACTTGCATTTTAGCCAATCAGTGCCAACTCATAAATAACTCCACAGGAGTGAGCACAATGCAATTTTTATGGCACACGAAAACTAGCGCTGTGTAACTGCGAAAAACTGTCCAAATGCACTGAGATAAGAGTCGACCTTCAAGGGCTTAGAAATTAGCCCTTGACTTAACTTTAAATAAAGAATTCCAAGAGAACAAAGAAAATATGATGATAAAAGTTAAATGGAAAGTTGTTTCAAATTGCATGACCTAGCTGAATCATGGACATTTAATTTTGATTAGACTGTCCCTTTAACTGAAATTTGTGATTTTTTTTCCCCATTTGTTCGAATCTGATTGCATGTGTCTAATAAACATATGCCTACTTCTTCTACACAAAACTATAAACTATATAGGTAGCGCCATAAATATCTCTAGTAACGCCTGATTACTCCTCTAGCATAAGGCAAAAATATATCAAAGCTTGTGTCCCCACAATTGTTACATAAATAGATTATAATACAGGTTGCCCTCAGTTTACGCCGGGGTTAGGTTCCAGAAGGAATGGTTGTAAATCGAAACCATTGTAAATTGAAACCCAGTTTATAATGTGAGTCAATGGAAAGTGAGGGAAATAGGTTCCAGGCCCCTCTCAAAATTGTCATAAGTAACTCCTAATACATTATTTTTAAAGCTTTGAAATGAAGACTTTGAATGCTAAACAGCATTATAAACCTAATAAAATAATCACACAACACAGAATATATAATTAAACTAAGTTAAATGAACAAAAACATTTGCTAAACAGCATTATAAACCTAATAAAATAATCAAATAACACAGACTTCACTTGTATTTTTCTGCAAACAGTTCTTTCTATGCATTCCAATCTGAACTGATTTATAGACAGGAAGATCTTGTTCCTTTGAAATCTGCTCGATAGCTCGGGTCTGGTTAAACTGATTAATTTCAGCTTGCTTGGCTTTGCTGCAACACAAGCGGACAGCTCCACCTACTGGCTATTTTAATAAATGCACTGCTTCTCAATGCTTTTCAATAGCAGTCACATGACTGGAAAAAAGGTTGTTATTCTGAAACGGTGTAAATTGAACCGTTGTAAAATGAGGGCCACCTGTATATATTTAGCAGATTAATTCATTTTTGGATGTTTCATATAATATTTCAGATATCGGCTTTATTCCCAGAGTGGCTGCTTTTATATTAATAGGTGTCATGGTTGTTTACACTGCAATTTTCTTACAATACACAACATGTAGTAGAACAGTTGGAAAATAATAATTGTCCTCACACTGTACACCTTTGCTTATGTGTTCTGCAAGGCTTTTCTGATGTTTTGTCCTTGGTACATACCAATATAAAACAATCTGCTATCCAAATAAAATCATAATTATCAGAGAACACATATATCAACAGCAGATGAAATTGGAAAGAAATAAGCAGCACATATTTTATTTGAATTATTAATGTGCAGAAATACATGTTTTGAACTATATCTGTTAAATATTCAGGCAGATTGATTTAAGAATCTTTCACAATACAGTCTCGCAAATAGATCCTCTGCATTCAAGTGGTAAATTGGTGTTTTTTTTACTGATTCAGATTAGCTGACTCCTTGATAAGAAAGTTAAAATCTAGTAAAAAGTACATTCTCATATTTTTGTCTTTTTTTATTTTATTTTTTAGTTACATATAGATTAGAAAATACAGTAATACATAGCTCCCAAGCTGGTCAATATTAGCAAGCACTCTGTTTATTATACTTCTGTGTTTTGAAGTGAAACTTTTCAAAGAAGAATTTAAAGGGACAGTAAACAATTACAAGACATTTGTGTTGTCTTGCTATAGAATAACATATCAGCCAAGTCTTAACATTAAAAAAAATAATAAAAAAAAAAATACTTTTTTAATGCATATAGTGGTCAATTGCCAAACTCTATTTGCCTTATTTGGAGGAGACAATCTGGACTTTAGTCCACAGACAACAAGGCTAGTCACTATGATAATGTTAGTATAGAGAGTACTGTTTTGCAGTTGTTATCTGATAAAGCCAATTAGGAGCAGATATGTAGCAGAGTTAACCATGAGAAGTGAGCAAAAGGCATTTCAAGTTCTGGGAATTATAAATTGCTCAATTTTCTAAACTAAATTACAAGGGGGCACAATATATAATGAAAATACATTGCAAGTTGTTTAATTATACATAACTGAGCATTTTATTTACAAATCTCCAGATGTTTATTGTCCTTTAAGTAGGGTTGCCAGGTGTCCAGAATTCTGTACAAGAAAACCCTAGACAGATCACAATCAAGTTTTTGATAATTATCAGCATGTTAATTGTCATGAGATGCAGGACATATGCAGGACACAGCAATGATGGTACAACTCTATTTTATTACAGAGCATAGCAATACACATCCAGACAGGTTGATTGTACTAAACTAACTGCGACACAGACACCGGACCTAAGCCCCGCCCACCAGCTAGTGACATCACATCCTGCTATCATCACATCTTCCCCTTTTTCAAAGGCAAAGCATACATTCGCATATATTAAATAACAAAGTACACCAACAGGGTATACAACAACATTTTGTTTTAGAACATTATAAGAACAGATGGATTAGAAAACATGAACAAATAAATTACATCCTGACTTGGACATCGGGGTAGACTACCCTAGTCCACAGTGACCATGGGATTATTCTGCCCATACTTCCGGTCACTGTTCTAGCTAAAGTCAGTCCCTGTATCGGGCCGGAAGCCTCACCACTCTTCCGCTTGATGTAACTTTGCATGAACTGTCCTCTGATACAGAAGATGGTGAACAAGAGTCTGCTGGAGGCAAAGATATATCCCCGCTATGATCTTGCTGAGGGGAAGGCACCTCTCTTAGAACAGGAGATCCCACCGGCGGTGGTACTGAGGTATCCGGTTCCAGACTCTCAGGTACAGGCTGAAGATGTCTTCGGTTACGGCGTGTAACCGTCCCTCCCTCTGTAAGGACTGTGTAAGACCTTGGTTCTGGAGAGCGGCCCACTACCGTAGCAGGCGTCTTCCATTTCTTCTCATCATCCAGTTTAATTCTGACACTTTGGCCCGCTTTCAGTTCCTGTAAAGGCCTGACAGAATGTCTCCTGTCGTAGAAGAAACGATAACCCTTTTTGGCCTCTTCATCCCTCCTAAGGACTTCGTCCCGAGGAACAGGGCCAGGCGGCTTGAAGACACCCACTGAGGGTAAAGTGGTGCGAATCTGGCGTCCTAGCATCAGCTGTGCCGGGCTAAACCCGGTGGCTTGAATGGGCGTCGCCCTGTATGACAAGAGGGCTAGGTACGGTTCAGATTGCTTTAGGATGAATTTTGTTGTTTGAACTGCCCTTTCAGCCATTCCGTTGGCCTGCGGATAATGTGGACTTGACGTGGAATGTACAAAATCATATTCCCTGCTGAAAGCACTGAACTCTGTAGAAGCGAACTGCATTCCATTATCACTCACCAGCTCCATTGGAATGCCCCAGCGGGCGAACAAGCTCTTCAGGCGAATGATAACGGCCTGACTTGTGATATCATTCAGGGGTGCTATTTCCAAATACCTGGAATAGTAGTCGATAACAACAAGAAACTTTTTCCCGTGCAGTTCGCACAAATCAGCAGCTATTTTCTGCCACGGCCCCGCAGGCAGCGGAGTAGACATTAAGGGCTCCCTTCTCTGAGTAGGCCGGCGTTCCCGGCAAAAGGCACATTTAGACACATGATTTGCAATGTCGGAGCTGATCCCAGGCCACCACACAGCTGTAGCTGCTCTTTCTCTGCACTTTGTGATGCCTAAGTGCCCATCGTGTATCCTGTTCAACATCTCCTTCCTCATGCTGACAGGAATTACAATACGGTCTTGGAACAGCACCAACCCCTCCAGCTCCGTGAGCTGCGACCTCTCTGGCTGGTAAGCATTTAAAGACATCCAGGCTGCCCGGCTCTCGGGCCAGCCATCTCTTATGTACCTTATAACTTCTTGCAGATCTGTGTCCAAATATGTCTCTTTCTTTATCTCTTCCAGTTTCCTTGAAGAAATGGACTTAGAGGCCAGAACTGAATCAACATACACTTTTACATCCGACTCTGTGGAGGATTCTTCAGCAGCAGCCAGCGGGAGCCTGGACAGTGTATCCGCCACAACCAGCTGCTTCCCCGGCACATGCACTGCCTGAACATTGAACCTGAGCAGTCTCATTAAAAGTCTCTGGCATCTCAAGGGTGTTTTGTCGATGTCATAAGAATTGATAAGAGGGACTAGCGGTTTGTGGTCAGTTTCCAGACTAAATTTCTCCAAACCCACTAGATAACGCTGAAAGCGCTCACAGGCCCAAACTGCAGCCAGGCACTCTTTCTCAATTTGAGCGTATTTTGACTCCGCAGCCGTCAGTGTGCGGGAACAGTAGGCGATGGGCTGTAGTTTGTTGTCATTCAGCTGCAGAAGTGCAGCCCCCAACCCATAACTGCTTGCATCAGCACTAACCACAGTCTTTTTTGAAGGGTCGTAGAACCCCAGCACTGGGGCAGACCCCAGCAGGGACTTAGCATGCAGGAACGCTTTTTCTTGTGAGGGTCCCCAAACCCAGGCAACATCTTTCTTAAGCAACTCTGTGATAGGGTGCAAAACTGTAGATAAATCTGGAAGAAACTTGCCCACGTAATTTACAAGGCCCAATATCTGTCTCAGCTCATGTACATCAGAAGGGCTTTTCATCTGTTCGATAGCCCGAATTTTCTCGGGGTCCGGCTTGATGCCATCCCCGTTGATGATATGCCCAAAGTAGCATAATTCAGTTTTCCTAAAATGACATTTTTCTTTATTCAGCTTCAGCCCAGACTCTTTGATAGCCTGCAGCACACAACTCAAACGCTGATCATGCTCTTCCACTGTAGATCCATACACTAGAATGTCGTCCATGACGACTGCTGTGCCCACGTGGCCACTCAGGAGAGAACTCATTTCCCTCTGAAAGATCTCAGGAGCGGAGGATATCCCAAAGGGAAGTCTGCAGAAGCAGAACCGACCTACCGGAGTGATGAAGGTAGTCAGTTTGCGGCACTTTGGATCCAGGGGGATCTGCCAAAAGCCGCTAGAAGCGTCTAATGTGGAAAAGAACTTCGCCCCAGCCAACTTCGGGGCTATATCTTCCAATGTCGGCAGCACAAATCTCTCCCTCTTCACTGCCTCATTCAACCTTTTCAGGTCCACACAGATGCGCACCTTTCCGTTTTTCTTTGCAACTGGTACAATGGGGGCACACCAATCAGTTGCTTCAACAACCTCTTCAATAACCCCCATAGACTTCATGCGCATGAGCTCTTTCTCCACTTGAGGCATGAGCGGGAACGGAATTCTACGAGGAGTAGAAATACTGTACGGGACTGCGTCACTTTTAAGTGCTATACGGACAGGTTTGCAGCTCAGTAGGCCCAACTCGCCAAACATATCTTCAGAGATCTCATTCACTCTGGCCACGAGGCCCAAGTCACAGGCTGCTTTTCTGCTCAATAAACTGTTAACACACTGACCTCGGATCACATGCACCCACATGGTGAACTTCCTTTGTTTGTACTCACAGCTGGCAAGAAATTTCCCCACACAATCAATGCGGCCACCAGGACTATGAACATTTGTAGTAACCTTCGCCAGCTGGGGCTGTCGAGGCAGTTTCATAAATTCAGCAAAAGACATTACAGTGATATCTGCTCCTGTGTCAATCTTAAAATCAACTTTGGCTCCCATTACAGTAAAAGTAACTTTCCAATCTTCCTCTGAGCTTGTCCGTTCCACAACAGACCCCACAAAAGACACTTCCTGACCCTCCTGGTCACTGTCCACCTGCATCTCCTTAATGTATTCAGTTTTACACACCACTTCAAAATGGCCTATTCTGTTACATTTTCTGCATCTTTTATCTCTGGCCGGGCATATAGCACTCTGATCATGAGCCCGGTAGCACCGTGTGCATCGGCCATGTTGCGCCCATCCACTTCTAGGCCTTTCCAATACTTTAGATCTACCGCTCACACTGTGCCTTTCACTAGTAATATTCCTAGACTGTTGCACTTCATCCACAATACTCTCAGACCTCAGATCAGCACTTTGCTTTTTCACCAGTTCACTCTGGCGGGCCATCCTAATAGCCCCGTCTAACGTTAAATCAGGCTCTAACTGCAGCTTCAGGGAGACTTCAGCATCTGCAATTCCAATAACTATTCTGTCTCTGATTTGCTCTTCTTTAGCAACACCAAACTCACAGAATTCAGCTAATTCATACAGGCTGCGCACAAATGACTCCACAGATTCTCCCACACGCTGATTACGTTTGTGAAAACAAGCTCTCTCATGAATCACATTTCTTTTGGGCACAAAGTGGGCACTGAGTTTATCCATAACTATATCAAAGTTAACTTCGTCCCCTTCTTGGAAAGTAAAAGCATTGAACACTGGCTCTACATCTTTCCCCATAGAATATAAAAGAGAATTAACTTGTACTTCACCACTCTCCTTGTTCAGTTTGGATGCAATCCTGAAGCGCTGAAACCGCTGACGCCATGTGGGCCAAGCTGCAGGCTGAGAAAAGTCAAAAGGCTCAGGTGGGGTAAACTTTGACATCGTCATCATCAGAAACAGAAGCGTAGTCCAGAACTTCTGACACCATGTCATGAGATGCAGGACATATGCAGGACACAGCAATGATGGTACAACTCTATTTTATTACAGAGCATAGCAATACACATCCAGACAGGTTGATTGTACTAAACTAACTGCGACACAGACACCGGACCTAAGCCCCGCCCACCAGCTAGTGACATCACATCCTGCTATCATCACATTAATGGCTACAGATAAGTGCCCTTTTTAGTCAATGGGACACAATCAGATATTTTCATTGTTTATCAGAAGCACTTTTTACTTTATTGATGCAGTGGAAAAATGTCCTATACCATTCCTGTCTGGCTGATCACAATCATATCAAGAGTATTGCATTAAGCAATAATATTTTTTTTATTAGATTACCTATGCATTTAAAGGGACAGTCAACACCAGAATTTTTGTTGTTTAAAAAGATAGATAATCCCTTTATTACCCATTCCCCAGTTTTGCAAAACCAGCACGGTTATATTAATACACTTTTGACTTCTGTGACTAACTTCTATCAAAGCATCTTCTGACCCCCCCTAATCACATGACTTTTAGTTATTATCTATTGACTTGCATTTTAGCCAATTAGTGCAGTGTCTGCCACTAGCCACGGGCGTGATCACAATGCTATCTATATGGCCTACATGAGCTTGCTCTCCCCTGCTGTGAAAAGTAAATAAAATAGAGGCGGCCTTCAAGGGCTTAGAAATTATCATATGAGCCTTCCTAGGTTTGCTTTCAACTAGAATACCAAGAGAACAAAGCAAAATTGTTGATAAAAGTAAATTGGAAAGTTGTTTAAAATTACATGCCATATTTGAAAAATTTAAGGTTTTTTTGGACTTGACTGTCCCTTTAAGAAAGTATAATTGCTTAGAAGGATAAAAAACAAAAAAAGACAGAAGTGCCACATGGCCCAATATTGTTTGGTCCAAAATCAACTATATATATGAGGGATTGAACTCACATTTAGGAGAGCACCTCAATCAGTGCTAAGGGAGCAGTCTGGGATCTATAACAGTCACCCAGAAGACCAACAGCCGGCAATGGTGTGATATCTGTATCAGAAAGATAAGAGGAGACAAAGGTGCCTATATGGCCTAGTATTGCTTATACACAGATAAATCAATTGCGAGATAGAAGAGTGGTACTCACAATAGTTGTAGCATCTCCTTTGATGCTATAGAGGCAAGGTGGGATCAAAATAGTCACCAACCAGACTAGATCACAGGCCAACTGGACAAACCTAAAGTTTGTGAAAAAGTTAATGATATTTTTTTATTTGATCACATTTGGTGGTAAAATGGTGGCATGAAATATACCAATATGGGTCTAGATCAATACTTTGGGTTGTCTACTAAAAAAAAATATATATATACATGTCAAAGGATATTCGCTAATTTTGAAAAAAAAAATGGCTTGGAAATAGCAAAGTGCTACTTGTACTTATTGCCCTATAACTTGCACAAAAAAAGAAGAAAAGAACATGTAAACATTGGGTATTTCTAAACTCAGGACAAAATTTAGAAACTATTTAGCATGGTTGTGTTTTGGTGGTTGTAGATGTGTAACAGATTTTGGGGGTCAAAGTTGGAAAAGTGTGTTTTTTTCAATTTTTTCATCATAATTTATATATATTTTTTATAGTAAATTATAAGATATTATGAAAATAATGGTATCTTAAGAAAGTCCATTTAATGATATATATATGTGGGTACAGTAAATGAGTAAGAGGAAAATTACAGCTAAACACAAACACCACAGAAATGTAAAAATAGCCCTGGTCCTTAAGGGTAAGAAATTGAAAAATGGTCTGGTCCTTAAGCAGTTAAGAATGTTTTGTCTCTTGTATTATTTATTCTGTATGTATAAAGTTTTGACTCTGACACATTCCCCAGCAGAAGCAGGAGATGAGATGACACAGGAAAAAATTAGATTGAACAAGTTTACTGCAGGCTGCAGTTTACTGTTCTCCTCCTGCGAACATTGCTATTCTGCAGCAAGCCTGTGCTAATCCTTTGCAATCATAAAATATATAACAAGACACAGTGTGAGACGTCAGCTTGTTCTTTTTAACCACTGCACGTACTTTGACACATATTCTCAGTACTCACACGAAGCCTGTCCTGCAGTTTGTGTTTTACCCTGTGACCATGGCAAATCTTAGTACTCAGTAATATATTAACAGGTGGTCTAATACTAGGAAACAGACGCCTTGCCGTGGGCTCTAGGTCATTACAAACCTTGAACTTTGAGATTTTTTTTTTGCGCTATTCTTCATTTCAGAAATATTAATCTATTAAGATTCTCAAGGCAGATCATATTTAGTACAATACTAGTATCACTTATTTTATCATTTTACATGTGCAGTTACAAAGATGTTTTAGTTCAAAATTAGAATTCTCTAATGCAGAGTTCTTCAAACCACAAGTCCCAAACCATTACCAGGTTGCAACACCATGTTTAGTGTCATGACACAGTGTGTTGTATGAGAGTGTGTGGTGTGTGTTGTATGAGAGTGTGTGTGTTTGTTGTATGAGAGTGTGTATATGTTGTATGAGAGGGTGTGTGGTGTGTGTTGTATGAAAATGTATGTGTGTGTGTTTTGTATGAGAGTGTGTGTGGTGTGTGTTGTATGAGAGTGTGTGTGGTGTGTGTTTTATGAAAGTGTGTGTGGTTTGTGTTGTATGATTGTGTGTTGTATGAGAGTGTGTGCATGAGATTGTGTATGTGTTGTATGAGAGCGTGTGTGTATGTGGTGTGTTGTATGAAAGTATGTGTGGTGTGTGTTGTATGAAAGTGTGTGTGGTGTGTGTTGTATGAATATATGTTGTATGAGAGTGTGTGTGTGTGTTGTATGATTGTATGTTGTATGAGAAAGTGTGTGTGTGTTGTACGATTGTCTGTGTTGTATGAGAGTGTGTGTGGTGTGTGTTGTATGATTGTATGTTGTATGTGTGTGTGTGTATGTGTGTGTGTTGTATTATTGTGTGCGTGTTGTATGAGAGTGTGTGTGTGTGTTGTATGATTTACAAGTAGTTTGGAAAACAGCACATTTATACCTTTTGGCTTCTGGGGCACGGAACCCAGGACCTGTCAGGTATACATGACTAAGGGCCTATATCAGGCCTGAAACGTTGTAGTTTTTTTTCTGTGGACCCTATGTGAAATAATAAAGGTCTATTTTAAAAGTTTTGGTGGCTGGAACAACCTTTTGTTTGTTTGGAGTGTGTTGTATGATTGTCTGTGTTGTATGAGAGTGTGTGTGGTGTGTGTTGTATGACTGTGTGTGGTTTTTTATGGGAGTGTGTGTGCATGTGTTGTATGAGATTGTGTATGTGTTGTATGAGTGTGTGTGTGTGTTGTATGAGAGTGTGTTTGTGTTGTATGAGAGTGTGTGTGTGTGTTGTATGAGAGTGTGTGTGGTGTGTTTTGTATGATTGTGTGTGTGTGGTGTGCGCTGTATGAAAATGTGTGGTATGTTGTATGAGAAGGTGTGAGGTGCGGTGTGTGTGTTGTGGTGTGTGTTGCATGAGAGTGTGTGGTGTGTGTGTTGTATGAGAGTGCGGTGTGTGCGTTATTACCTTTTACAAAACTTTAACTACAACCAGGAAAAAGGTACGCACACATTTTAGTCACTTTTCCAAAAATTGCAGCTATATTGTTGCATATTACATAGGGTCGCAATGGTATGTGGTATCATGGCTTGGGGGGAAACAAAGTCTGAAGAACCCTGCTCAAATTGGTTGAAGCATTATATTATTGCATTTATGCTGTCACCTTTAAAGGGACAAAAAATCCAAAAGTTTCCTTTTGTGATTCAGACAGAACATGCAATTTTAAACAACTTTCTAATTCACTTCTACTGTCTAATTTGCTTCATTCTATATGTATCCTTTGTTAAAAAAATACCTAGGTAGGCTCAGGAATCGGGAGCTAGCTGCGGATTGGTGGCTGCACATATATACACCTCTTATGATTGGTTTATCAATGTGTTCAACTAGCTCCTAGTAGTGCATTGTTGGTCCTTCAAGAAAGGATACAAAGAGAGTGAAGCAAAATTGTTAATAGAAGTAAATTGGAAAGTTGATGTAAAATATATGTTGTATCCGAAGCATGAAGGAAAAATTTTGGGTTTCACATCCCTTTCACTATGGGGTTGATCAAAATCATTTGTAAAAGTTTATTTAATGATTTCTGTGCAAAATTCACCATTAACGTCTAATATATAATTTAAACGAACATAAAAATGCACTATTATATAACTGTGCTAACAATCATCAGCTTATACTACTTTGTTTCTCCTGAGCCTACCTAGGTATGTTTTTCAATGAAGGATCCAAAGAGAAAAAAATTAAATTTGATAATATAAGTAAATTGAAAAGTCTTCTAAAATTGCATGCACTATCTGAACCATAACAGTTTAATTATATCACTCGTGTCCTTTTATGTCCCACTCAAGAGCTGCAATATGTTGCAGAGGTTTAAGATACTGAGGAACACGGTGCATCTGTTACTGTACCACACCCTAACGGGAGTAAACCCCACTGGGCCCCAAAGCAAAGGCTGCGACCAGGCCTTCTATTTCATCAGTATATATTCTGACTGTTTTAAATAAGCAGAAGCTGAAACAGCAGCCACATAGTTATTTTTCTGTACAGCTACACTGTAACAACCATTTTGGAAACCCTGACAGTATACTTGTCAAGGCAAATCCATACACTTTCCTTACACCGTGAGCCCTCATTTGCATAATGCTGGTAGTAAAACCCAGGCCCCCCTGTAGCAATATTGATTGCAGGAACGACATGGGCCCCCTAGAAATGTGGGCCTGATCTTGATCTAAATCTCTGAGACCCCTCTTATGCCCCTGCCCCTAAAGGTGATAGCTCCCCTGATTTTGCAAGATAGTACCTCTCTACATGACATGTCTAGTGCTCAACTGATGAGTGAGATAAAAAAATCATTAAAGATATGGATAAGCTGGGGTTCTATACCAGTACCAGTACTCCTGCATCTTTGATATTTAGCTTAGTGGACAATGTTTTTTTACCCTCATATTTTATGCCCATGCTGAGGAGGCTGTTAGTGAATCTACCCCAACTAGAATGTTTGTGAAATATTGTATGATCTTCTTTCCATACAAGAGTTTGATACTCCAAAGCTGTTAGGTCTCTGCCTGCGGCGCTATACACAGCAACACTGTTTCACTAGCTAAACTGCACAGGAGGAAATGATAACATGTCTTACCAGATTTAAATCTGAGTTAAAGACAGCATCAAAAATAGTCTCTGGTAAATAAATGGGTAATTCACATACCTGCAGCTGGCTATTAAAATACAATCTTTAACTCTGATAAAATTCTGTTAAGCGCTACTGTAATTGTAAAGACATCATAGTTTTATTTATGCAAACACACGATCACAAAGCAAAGACTGGCTGTCCCCGTCTGCATTAGAATTTCCTTCTTTTTACGGATGTGGTTAACACAATGAATGAAACAGTTATTAGGTTTCAATATCCCACTGGTAAGAAGTCACTTTGTCAAAATGACAGCTTGAGAAAATATGTGAACCGTTCTTCCCTGGCCTTTGTGTCATATTTACTTAGTTTGGCCTGAAATAAGCTGCGCTGTGCATTTTTTTCCCCTTACAAGTTCTTGCTGTATCGAACAGTGGCTGTTTATGAAATTATGTTCGCCGTATTGTTTTTTTTTTAGCATATTATTTTTTGTAGCGTATTATTATTTTACTGTTGCAATTTTGGCAAGACAATTACTGCGAGATCTGATTGTGGTAATCGAGCAGGGAATAATGTGTTTTTGTAGTAATAAAGTGCTATTCAGAACTCTGTGTTGATTTAAAAGCCAAGAACTAATACAAAGTACACAAACTATCGTGGATGTATTTGAACACAATTGATGTGAGGTTTTAGAATGAGTAAACACTACATTTTAAGTTTTAAAGGGAGAGTAAACACATTGAAATTTTAATACAAAATATTTTTTTATGCATAATGAAAAAGCTTTGCAATTTACTTTTATTAATTATTGTGTCCTTGTTGTAATTTAGTGCTGAAAATGGTGGATTTCCTCATTCTCAGAAATGAAAAAGCAACCTACTGACTTCTCAAGGCTAACCCTGCTACACCAACTTCTCTAATAGGCATTAACAGATAACAAATGTAAAACTCTGCAATTTATAGTAACTTATTGAGTTTGACTAGCCTTGTCTGCTTCAGACCCAAGCCCGGACTCCTCCAAATGAGGCAAGTGGTGGGTGAGGTTTGACTATTGTAAAATAATTTGTAGCAAACAAGATGTTAATTTGTGTATATATATATATATATATATATATATAGTATATATATATATATATATATATATATATATATATATTTATTTATAAAAATCAGGATGGAATCAGCAGTTTAGTTATACCAAGAAATTGTATTCAGTCACAACTCCGTGTTGTTAAAATATTTCCAGGGAGAAGGTGCATGGAGGAAAATAACATTTTTATGCATTCATTTAAGAATATACAGGACAGCCAAATTCTAACCTGAATAAAGTTCCCCTTACCCGGCACTACCTCATTAAAAATTATGAATCCAAAAGGTTAAGAAAAAACAGGAGACACTCCCTCAACATTGAAGATAAAAAAACGTTATGTATAATATACTTTACACATTCCATATGCAAATATGTGAACATCAATAATACTAAGGTTTTTCTTAACCTTTTGGATTCATAATTTTTAATGAGGTAGTGCCGGGTAAGGGGAACTTTATTCAGCTTAGAATTTGGCTGTCCTGTATATATATATATATATATACACACACACAGACACACACACACACATAGCAGAGGCTTATTGTAATTACAATGTGTTTACTATCTCTTTAAATTACAGGACAGGGGGATAAATCTTGCTATGGTTCTGGATGTGAAGGAGAAACAAATGCATTACAATATAATGATTATAAAATGTGTAATTTCTCTCCATGTGGACAAATTTCTTTAATCATCAGCCCTAGTACACAATTCTTTAAAGCTTAAATAAAAAGAGAGAAGCGCTCAACCTGGGAACGAACAATAGCATAATAGCTTGCTCTATGGCTAGTTACCACCCAAGAAGCAGCCTCTTTTTGCTCAAAATGTGCCTTTCACAGAGAAGAACTTTCCTGAAGCATATCAATCTGATCCTGACTTCACAGTACAGTCCAGCCCCGAAATACCAGGCAATCCCTCTCTGAACGAGAGAAACAGCAAAACCCCAGACGTACGTTTCGGCCTATTGTGGGCCTCGTCAGTGAGGTGCAGCCATATCCCTCTAGGCACACTGAGCAACGGGTCCACGTCTGGATTCCCGCATCACACTTAGGGAGACTTCCCAAAATGTCATAATTTGCATAAATAAAAAGAGAGAAGCGCTCAACCTGGAAACGAACAATAGCATAATAGCTTGTTCTATGGCTAGTTACCACCCAAGAAGCAGCCTCTTTTTGCTCAACATGTGCCTTTCACAGAGAAAAACTTTCCTGAAGCATATCAGTCTGATCCTGACTTCACAGTACAGTCCAGCCCCGAAATACCAGGCAATCCCTCTCTGAACGAGAGAAACATCAAAACCCCAGACGTACATTTCGGCCTATTGTGGGCCTCGTCAGTGAGGTGCAGCCATATCCCTCTTGGCACACTGAGCAACGGGTCCACGTCTGGATTCCCGCATCACACTTAGGGAGACTTCCCAAAATGTCATAATTTGCATAAATAAAAAGAGAGAAGCGCTCAACCTGGGAACGAACAATAGCATAATAGCTTGCTCTATGGCTAGTTACCACCCAAGAAGCAGCCTCTTTTAGCTCAAAATGTGCCTTTCACAGAGAAGAACTTTCCTGAAGCATATCAGTCTGATCCTGACTTCACAGTACAGTCCAGCCCCGAAATACCAGGCAATCCCTCTCTGAACGAGAGAAACATCAAAACCCCAGACGTACGTTTCGGCCTATTGTGGGCCTCGTCAGTGAGGTGCAGCCATATCCCTCTAGGCACATTGAGCAACGGGTCCACGTCTGGATTCCCGCATCACACTTATGGAGACTTCCCAAAATGTCATAATTTGCATAAATAAAAAGAGAGAAGCGCTCAACCTGGGAACGAACAATAGCATAATAGCTTGCTCTATGGCTAGTTATCACCCAAGAAGCAGCCTCTTTTTGCTCAAAATGTGCCTTTCACAGAGAAGAACTTTCCTGAAGCATATCAGTCTGATCCTGACTTCACAGTACAGTCCAGCCCCGAAATACCAGGCAATCCCTCTCTGAACGAGAGAAACAGCAAAACCCCAGACGTACGTTTCGGCCTATTGTGGGCCTCGTCAGTGAGGTGCAGCCATATCCCTCTAGGCACACTGAGCAACGGGGCCACGTCTGGATTCCCGCATCACACTTTATGCAAATTATGACATTTTGGGAAGTCTCCCTAAGTGTGATGCGGGAATCCAGACGTGGACCCGTTGCTCAGTGTGCCTAGAGGGATATGGCTGCACCTCACTGACGAGGCCCACAATAGGCCGAAACGTACGTCTGGGGTTTTGCTGTTTCTCTCGTTCAGAGAGGGATTGCCTGGTATTTCGGGGCTGGACTGTACTGTGAAGTCAGGATCAGACTGATATGCTTCAGGAAAGTTCTTCTCTGTGAAAGGCACATGTTGAGCAAAAAGAGGCTGCTTCTTGGGTGGTAACTAGCCATAGAGCAAGCTATTATGCTTTTGTTCATTCCCAGGTTGAGCGCTTCTCTCTTTTTATTTATGCAAATTATGACATTTTGGGAAGTCTCCCTAAGTGTGATGCGGGAATCCAGATGTGGACCCGTTGCTCAGTGTGCCTAGAGGGATATGGCTGCACCTCACTGACGAGGCCCACAATAGGCCGAAACGTACGTCTGGGGTTTTGCTGTTTCTCTCGTTCAGAGAGGGATTGCCTGGTATTTCGAGGCTGGACTGTACTGTGAAGTCAGGATCAGACTGATATGCTTCAGGAAAGTTCTTCTCTGTGAAAGGCACATGTTGAGCAAAAAGAGGCTACTTCTTGGGTGGTAACTAGCCATAGAGCAAGCTATTATGCTTTTGTTCGTTCCCAGGTTGAGCGCTTCTCTCTTTTTATTTATGCAAATTATGACATTTTGGGAAGTCTCCCTAAGTGTGATGCGGGAATCCAGATGTGGACCCGTTGCTCAGTGTGCCTAGAGGGACATGGCTGCACCTCACTGACGAGGCCCACAATAGGCCGAAACGTACGTCTGGGGTTTTGCTGTTTCTCTCGTTCAGAGAGGGATTGCCTGGTATTTTGGGGCTGGACTGTACTGTGAAGTCAGGATCAGACTGATATGCTTCAGGAAAGTTCTTCTCTGTGAAAGGCACATGTTGAGCAAAAAGAGGCTGCTTCTTGGGTGGTAACTAGCCATAGAGCAAGCTATTATGCTTTTGTTCGTTCCCAGGTTGAGCGCTTCTCTATTTTTATTTATGCAAATTATGAGATTTTGGGAAGTCTCCCTAAGTGTGATGCGGGAATCCAGACGTGGACCCGTTGCTCAGTGTGCCTAGAGGGATATGGCTGCACCTCACTGACGAGGCCCACAATAGGCCGAAACGTACGTCTGGGGTTTCGCTGTTTCTCTCGTTCAGAGAGGGATTGCCTGGTATTTCGGGGCTGGACTGTACTGTGAAGTCAGGATCAGACTGATATGCTTCAGGAAAGTTCTTCTCTGTGAAAGGCACATGTTGAGCAAAAAGAGGCTGCTTCTTGGGTGGTAACTAGCCATAGAGCAAGCTATTATGCTTTTGTTCGTTCCCAGGTTGAGCGCTTTTCTCTTTTTATTTATGCAAATTATGACATTTTGGGAAGTCTCCCTAAGTGTGATGCGGGAATCCAGACGTGGACCCGTTGCTCAGTGTGCCTAGAGGGATATGGCTGCACCTCACTGACGAGGCCCACAATAGGCCGAAACGTACATCTGGGGTTTTGCTATTTCTCTCGTTCAGAGAGGGATTGCCTGGTATTTCGGGGCTGGACTGTACTGTGAAGTCAGGATCAGACTGATATGCTTCAGGAAAGTTATTCTCTGTGAAAGGCACATGTTGAGCAAAAAGAGGCTGCTTCTTGGGTGGTAACTAGCCATAGAGCAAGCTATTATGCTTTTGTTCGTTCCCAGGTTGAGCGCTTCTCTCTTTTTATTTAATTCTTTAAAGCTCTCTGGTCTGGCTAGATTATCTAAGAAGTCGATACTGCAAGGTCAGTCAAGCAAATGTAGAAAAGCAAATGTTAGCTTGAGAGCTGTTTATCTCACTATTCAGGTTCTGGATATGAAGGAGAGACGCCTACCACAACCCACCTCACACCTCTTTTTCTTCATGCTCCCCAAGACAGCTTGTATCACTAAAGGATATGAAACCTGATGATTTAGATAGAGCATGTCATTTTAAACAACTTTACAATTTACCTTTATTATAACATTGTCTTTGTTCTCTTGGTATCCTTTGTTGAAAGGCATCCTTTGTCTGCAGCGCTTACATAGCAGCAGTTCTGCTAGAATGTTATTTGTAAGAACACTAAATGGCAGCACTTTTTCCTTCCACAAAGTGCTCCAGAAATGTGCACACTACCTACCTATGTATCTTATCAACAAAGGATAACAGGAGAATGAAACACATTTGATAATAGAGGTAAATTGGAAAGTTTCTTAAAATGTTCTGTTCTGTCTGAATCATGAAATTAAAAAATGTGGGTTTTATAATCCCTTATTATATCTGTGCCTTAGCACCCTTTATCAGTATTCCTACTCTTCACTGCTCCCTTTGTTTATACTTCTGTATTTATTCTTTACCATAGCTGTTACTAACACATCTTTTTCTAGACATTTATTACACTGCCCTTCTACTTTTCTCACTAATTCCTTTCTGGGTTTTTTTTTGGTTTTTTTGGCATATTATAAATATTTCTTCATATTTGTTTTGATATTTTAAATTGTTCACATAACTTCTAAATGGACATTTATTTTATTTTACTTTTTTGACTTTTTAGTGATGAATAATGCAAATAGATTCAACTCAACAAGCTGCCTAAAATATTTCTTAACAGGGACATGAAACATTTTGACATTGAAATATAAAATGTTTAATTATGTGTAAAAAATATGTTGCAATATACATTTATTATTTATTGTGTTTGTTTTAGTTGTAAAATACTTCAGTTTGTATAAAAACAGTAACACACACAGAAAATAAATGACAGTGGCGCTAACACCCTCTTTAAATATAATAAAAACACTAATGTCAATTCTTACAACCACATGTATAATTTCTAAAAAATAGATAAAAACCTGTATACAATTATATGATATTTAAAAGACTATAAAAATTAAAAATAGAACAAATGGAATAACAAAAACGTTTTACCACTTTCCAAAGAAATGTCAGTCCATAAACCACTAGAGTCCTCTGCTGCTTGTTAACCAAATGGATCCTTCACACCAAATGAAGTAGGGCAAAAAACTTGAATTCTGAAAGAAAAAAGCGCAAAGAGAGACTCAAGTGCAATAAATAACACAGACGCTGCTGCTCTTAAAAAAATGCACTTACAATGTTTATTAATAATAAAGCAGGTATAAAACAGTTTTCTCCTTCAAGGTAATTAATCCAAATACTCAGCTGCTCCGGTCTGTTTTCACAGCCTTACAATGTCCGCTCCCTTCTGATGTCCACCGGAACTTTCAGTGTAGGGGAAATCCTTGTTGATGGGGCTACGGTAGCCCTGAGAGTCCAAAAAGCAGAGTGTTCTATTCTTAGAACTACGGCTCCTCTGCAGATCCAAAATTCAGTCCTGTGGTACCTCTACGCGTTTCTTCTGCTATCGTGCAGACTTTCTCAAGAGGATGAAGAGTCTAATGCTGAGTGGATTCAATATCCATCCCAATAAAAACCCTCATAGTAAATCCTATTGGTTGAAATTTCCTCTGTGTAATATGGGTAAGAAATGCTCACTGGGTCCTAGAGACCAAGTTATAAAATGCTACGTTCCTTTTGCACATAACAAATAATGTGTACAGTTAATTACAACACATCTATAGTTAATAAAAGCAAAAGACAAGGGACAATTATTTTGCACAAAAAATTATAACAATAATACAAAACTCCTACCACTAGGTAAAATTTAATAAAGCAAAAAATATATTAAAAGTTGATACAACGTGTGTTAATGCATATACTAAAAATCCCTGCAAACTAAACAATATTCATCTATGTATACTTAATATCTACACATCCAAAATTAGTATATGTTGCAATCCCAAAAAACAAATAATTAACCCAACAAATGTAACAACAATACTCTGATCCTACAACTAGGTTTAATTCGATGAAGCAAATATAATTAAAAATTAAAACAAGATATATTTATGCGCATATCCTTGCAGCTTAAGCAAGATTCATCTCTATATATGATGAGCATTCACAATCTGGAAAACACATTTTTATTCTCTATGTATATATATGTGTATACCTTTCCTACTAAAAAGGAGTGATTTAATCCTAAGTATCCAAGTTGATCTGGAGTATAGAGGGATGGATCTACAAAAATGTGTTTAGAAAATTTGATAGTATGTACACTGTCATCTCTATTTAGGTATCATCCAATTAATTCTATACAATTATTAAAGGTTGTTTAAAATTTATTTAAAAGTTGTTTAAAATGGAAGGGAAAAGAGGAGGAAATAATTATTATATAAACAAGAATTATTAAAGGAACCTTAAGAATATCTAAAAAATGTCAGATTTTTTTATATATTAATTACATAAAAGCTGCTATGTCAATGTCTATGTTTAATCCTTTTGGATGTAAACTATTGAGCTTTTGGATCCAAAAAGTTTCTTGTTTTCTTAGGCTCATCAACCTATTGCTACAACTCTTAGGTATCCAATCAATTGCTTGAATTTTTAGAGACCTAGAGTCTCCCCCATGATGTTCCAGAAAATGTAATGGTACACTGTGATTAACTACTTTCTCTTTTATATTATATAGATGTTCTGTCAGTCTACTTCTTATCTTTCTTTTGGTGCGCCCTACATAAATTTTATTACACCCACAAGTTAGGAGGTACACTACATATGTGGTGTCACATGTACACCTACTCTTGATATTAAAAGACTTAATGCCTTCGCTGTCTTTAAAATGACTATCCTTATTGATATGTTTACACATACTGCAAATTTTCTTTCCACACTTGTATGTGCCTGGTTTTAGACTCAGCCAATTACTCTTCCTATCAATTTCTGTTATTTCCAACTTCCTCAATTTACTGGGAGCTAGCAGATTTTTCAAACTTCTCCCTTTCTTAAAAGTAAACACAGGTTCTTCTGTCAAGATAGGGGCCAGTACAGGGTCCGTCTTAAGAACTCCCCAATGTTTTTTAATTACATTCTTGATGATCTTATGACCCTCGTTGTAAGTAGTAATAAACCTTAAAGTATCCTTATTATCTTGAGTTGATTTATCCTTTTTAGGTTTTAAAATAGAGTCTCTATCAGTTTCTTGTGCCCTATTATATGCTTGTTCTATTGTATTTCTGTTATAGCCCTTTTCTATGAACTTAGTACTCATATGTTCAGCCTCTTTTTTAAACATCTCTATATCTGTACAGTTACGTCTGAGTCTTAAGAACTGCCCATAAGGCACATTGTCTTTCCACCTCTTAAGGTGGGCACTTCCATTGTCTATGTAACTATTTCTATCAGTAGGTTTACTAAAATTACTCACCGCTGTTTTTAAGTTGGCATCTACATATAACCAAAGGTCTAAAAATTCAATTCTTGTTCGTGAATGTTTACCTGTAAAATTTAAGTTAAAATCATTATTGTTCATATGTGTTAAAAAGCTATTAATCAATGATTCGTCACCCTCCCAGAGGATGATTACGTCATCTATGTAACGATAATATTTTATAATGTTGTTTATAAACGGATTATTGTTCCAAACCTTCTCAATTTCAAATCTGTGCATATAAATATTAGCATACGATGGGGCAAATGTAGTCCCCATCGCTGTTCCTTTGACCTGTTTATAGAACACATTTTCAAAAATAAAATAATTGTGCTCTAAGATAAATCTCGTGCAATCTAGGATAAAGTTTAATTGCTCTGCTGAAAATTTCCAATTCAACAGTTCCATTTCAAGGGCCTTCAATCCTTTCTCATGGGGGATAGAGGTATAAAGCGCAGACACATCGCACGTTACCCAACAATAATTTTCTTTCCAGTTTAAACCTTCAAATATATTGATGGTTTGTGTGGTGTCCTTGATATATGATTTAGTATTCTTGACTATTGGTTGTAGATAAAAATCAATATATTTAGAAACTTTATCGCTCAGGGAATCAATCCCTGAGATTATAGGTCTCCCAGGTGGCTTATGTATATCTTTATGCACCTTTGGCAGGTGGTAGAATATGGGGATCCTAGGTTCATTTTCCTGTAAGTATCTAAACTCATCATTATCAAGGACTCCTTCTGTTTTTGCTAGCACTAATATTTTATTAAGCTTATTTTGGTATTGTTTCGTGGGATTCCCATTGATAACTTGGTATGTGTCTATATCTTTTAATAGATTATAAGCTTCTGCTAAATAGTCTTCCCTCTTCTGTATAACAATCCCACCCCCCTTATCTGCTGCCCTAAAAATGATATCTTTATTGTCCATCAATTTCTTAAGAGAGTTTCTCTCCTGGGAGGTTAAATTGTCATTATACTTATTAACTAAATTCTTTCTTTTCTTGTGGAATAGATTAAAAACCTCGTCCATAACCATCTTTGTGAAGACTGGAATTTGGTCCCCCTGTGTTCCAACTGGATAAAATGTGGAAGGTCTTTTCAAATTACTATGGTGAATCTTAGATTCTTCCTCATATATGGAAATATTAAACAATTCCTCTATTGTATCGATACTCTCATTAACATCCTGGCTATCAACACCCATATCTTCTAGGGATTTTAGAATGGTTAAAGTTTCTATATCTTTCCCTTCCAAGTGATCTTTATTAACCGCTGATTTTAAATTGCATTCTTTTTTGGCATAAAATCTTTTTAAGACTAGCTTTCTAACAAATTTCTGAATGTCGATGAAAACTTCAAAATCATTCGGTAGTGTTTTGGGTGAAAAGTTGAGACCTTTATTTAAAAGTTTAATATCATTGGCATCTAACTCTATATTAGCCAAGTTAAAGATGTCTAATTCCTGTCTTCTTCTCGCCTCTGCCTTCTGTTTGGTTGTTGTAACTCTGACCCCTCCTCTCTTTCCTCTCCTTGTTCTAAACCTCTTTTGTTTTGTCTTTGTCTGGTTTCCCACGCTCCTTGTTGTGTGTACCTCGGTTCTGGTTCTAATCGTTGGTTGTGGGGTAATGGTGTTTTCCCTAAAAAATGATTCTGATGATTGGTATTTCCCTCTTGTCTTTGATTATTTCTCCATTCATTATTCTCTGATCTATGGTTATAATCTTGATAATCTGATTTAGGGCGAGCCCCCAAAACAGGCCAACTTGATTCATTCTGATGCTGATTAAGCACTTCAAATCTATTTGATGTATTGATATTAAGACCATTTGAATTTTCTCTGGAATTGTCCCTCCTATTAGAATTAGATGGGCCATCTCTTTCCTCTCTCCTTCCCTTCCATTGCTCATTGTTACCATAGTAATTACGGTTTTTATTAGGATATTCATAATGTTTATCCATCCAAAACTGCCTGTTAGTGTTATCATTATAGGGTCTCCTATAGTTCCCATTCCTATTATGGTTGTAATTATCCATATGTACTCTATTAGTTTGTGGAGCCACCCTATTATTATTACTAAAACCCACTTCATTTCTATTCATACCTCCTTCAAGTTTTTCCTCAGCATTATGATAATAAGTACCTATTTGAGTATTCCCTCCTCTTCTAAAATCGTTTCCCTGTGGGTTTTTACCTCTATTTATCAAGCGCATATTCTCTGTCTTCTTTTTAAAATTATAAACCTTGTCCTCCTTAAAATCTTGTATATCCCTAGTTAACTTTTGTTGTTTACTCCTCTTAAGATCTATTTCCAATTGTTTGATTCTATTTTGGATACTGTTATTCCTAGTCACCCATTTCTCTTCAGTTTTAAAAACCTGTATTTTGGGAAGTATCTCATCTAGATCCTTCTTAATCCTATTCAGCTTGAACTCTCTATACTTAATGAGTACCTTAATTAGTTTGAGAGAACATTCCTGTAGAGCCTCCTCCCACTCACTAGTATATTCCACATCCTCCAAATCAAATGCAGGATATTTAAAAATGCGGAGGCCCCTTGGAACAACATTATGAAGTACATAGTTGTCTAGCAGTATTAAATCCTGCCATTCACGGGTATCTTGTTGTAATAACTTCTCTAATTTTTTAAAAAGCATATCAGGTGATTCTGTATTATTGTTAATGGAATTTGGAATGTCATTAGTAAGATCTAAGTCCCGTTTTCTATTATTCCTAGCACTATAATCCCCAAAGGTCTCTGGGGTTTCAACATTATCTATCAGGGTAGTCATGCTGCCTATTTATAAAAAGATTCAAAAAATAACACACACAGAAAATAAATGACAGTGGCGCTAACACCCTCTTTAAATATAATAAAAACACTAATGTCAATTCTTACAACCACATGTATAATTTCTAAAAAATAGATAAAAACCTGTATACAATTATATGATATTTAAAAGACTATAAAAATTAAAAATAGAACAAATGGAATAACAAAAACGTTTTACCACTTTCCAAAGAAATGTCAGTCCATAAACCACTAGAGTCCTCTGCTGCTTGTTAACCAAATGGATCCTTCACACCAAATGAAGTAGGGCAAAAAACTTGAATTCTGAAAGAAAAAAGCGCAAAGAGAGACTCAAGTGCAATAAATAACACAGACGCTGCTGCTCTTAAAAAAATGCACTTACAATGTTTATTAATAATAAAGCAGGTATAAAACAGTTTTCTCCTTCAAGGTAATTAATCCAAATACTCAGCTGCTCCGGTCTGTTTTCACAGCCTTACAATGTCCGCTCCCTTCTGATGTCCACCGGAACTTTCAGTGTAGGGGAAATCCTTGTTGATGGGGCTACGGTAGCCCTGAGAGTCCAAAAAGCAGAGTGTTCTATTCTAGTTGGAACACAGGGGGACCAAATTCCAGTCTTCACAAAGATGGTTATGGACGAGGTTTTTAATCTATTCCACAAGAAAAGAAAGAATTTAGTTAATAAGTATAATGACAATTTAACCTCCCAGGAGAGAAACTCTCTTAAGAAATTGATGGACAATAAAGATATCATTTTTAGGGCAGCAGATAAGGGGGGTGGGATTGTTATACAGAAGAGGGAAGACTATTTAGCAGAAGCTTATAATCTATTAAAAGATATAGACACATACCAAGTTATCAATGGGAATCCCACGAAACAATACCAAAATAAGCTTAATAAAATATTAGTGCTAGCAAAAACAGAAGGAGTCCTTGATAATGATGAGTTTAGATACTTACAGGAAAATGAACCTAGGATCCCCATATTCTACCACCTGCCAAAGGTGCATAAAGATATACATAAGCCACCTGGGAGACCTATAATCTCAGGGATTGATTCCCTGAGCGATAAAGTTTCTAAATATATTGATTTTTATCTACAACCAATAGTCAAGAATACTAAATCATATATCAAGGACACCACACAAACCATCAATATATTTGAAGGTTTAAACTGGAAAGAAAATTATTGTTGGGTAACGTGCGATGTGTCTGCGCTTTATACCTCTATCCCCCATGAGAAAGGATTGAAGGCCCTTGAAATGGAACTGTTGAATTGGAAATTTTCAGCAGAGCAATTAAACTTTATCCTAGATTGCACGAGATTTATCTTAGAGCACAATTATTTTATTTTTGAAAATGTGTTCTATAAACAGGTCAAAGGAACAGCGATGGGGACTACATTTGCCCCATCGTATGCTAATATTTATATGCACAGATTTGAAATTGAGAAGGTTTGGAACAATAATCCGTTTATAAACAACATTATAAAATATTATCGTTACATAGATGACGTAATCATCCTCTGGGAGGGTGACGAATCATTGATTAATAGCTTTTTAACACATATGAACAATAATGATTTTAACTTAAATTTTACAGGTAAACATTCACGAACAAGAATTGAATTTTTAGACCTTTGGTTATATGTAGATGCCAACTTAAAAACAGCGGTGAGTAATTTTAGTAAACCTACTGATAGAAATAGTTACATAGACAATGGAAGTGCCCACCTTAAGAGGTGGAAAGACAATGTGCCTTATGGGCAGTTCTTAAGACTCAGACGTAACTGTACAGATATAGAGATGTTTAAAAAAGAGGCTGAACATATGAGTACTAAGTTCATAGAAAAGGGCTATAACAGAAATACAATAGAACAAGCATATAATAGGGCACAAGAAACTGATAGAGACTCTATTTTAAAACCTAAAAAGGATAAATCAACTCAAGATAATAAGGATACTTTAAGGTTTATTACTACTTACAACGAGGGTCATAAGATCATCAAGAATGTAATTAAAAAACATTGGGGAGTTCTTAAGACGGACCCTGTACTGGCCCCTATCTTGACAGAAGAACCTGTGTTTACTTTTAAGAAAGGGAGAAGTTTGAAAAATCTGCTAGCTCCCAGTAAATTGAGGAAGTTGGAAATAACAGAAATTGATAGGAAGAGTAATTGGCTGAGTCTAAAACCAGGCACATACAAGTGTGGAAAGAAAATTTGCAGTATGTGTAAACATATCAATAAGGATAGTCATTTTAAAGACAGCGAAGGCATTAAGTCTTTTAATATCAAGAGTAGGTGTACATGTGACACCACATATGTAGTGTACCTCCTAACTTGTGGGTGTAATAAAATTTATGTAGGGCGCACCAAAAGAAAGATAAGAAGTAGACTGACAGAACATCTATATAATATAAAAGAGAAAGTAGTTAATCACAGTGTACCATTACATTTTCTGGAACATCATGGGGGAGACTCTAGGTCTCTAAAAATTCAAGCAATTGATTGGATACCTAAGAGTTGTAGCAATAGGTTGATGAGCCTAAGAAAACAAGAAACTTTTTGGATCCAAAAGCTCAATAGTTTACATCCAAAAGGATTAAACATAGACATTGACATAGCAGCTTTTATGTAATTAATATATAAAAAAATCTGACATTTTTTAGATATTCTTAAGGTTCCTTTAATAATTCTTGTTTATATAATAATTATTTCCTCCTCTTTTCCCTTCCATTTTAAACAACTTTTAAATAAATTTTAAACAACCTTTAATAATTGTATAGAATTAATTGGATGATACCTAAATAGAGATGACAGTGTACATACTATCAAATTTTCTAAACACATTTTTGTAGATCCATCCCTCTATACTCCAGATCAACTTGGATACTTAGGATTAAATCACTCCTTTTTAGTAGGAAAGGTATACACATATATATACATAGAGAATAAAAATGTGTTTTCCAGATTGTGAATGCTCATCATATATAGAGATGAATCTTGCTTAAGCTGCAAGGATATGCGCATAAATATATCTTGTTTTAATTTTTAATTATATTTGCTTCATCGAATTAAACCTAGTTGTAGGATCAGAGTATTGTTGTTACATTTGTTGGGTTAATTATTTGTTTTTTGGGATTGCAACATATACTAATTTTGGATGTGTAGATATTAAGTATACATAGATGAATATTGTTTAGTTTGCAGGGATTTTTAGTATATGCATTAACACACGTTGTATCAACTTTTAATATATTTTTTGCTTTATTAAATTTTACCTAGTGGTAGGAGTTTTGTATTATTGTTATAATTTTTTGTGCAAAATAATTGTCCCTTGTCTTTTGCTTTTATTAACTATAGATGTGTTGTAATTAACTGTACACATTATTTGTTATGTGCAAAAGGAACGTAGCATTTTATAACTTGGTCTCTAGGACCCAGTGAGCATTTCTTACCCATATTACACAGAGGAAATTTCAACCAATAGGATTTACTATGAGGGTTTTTATTGGGATGGATATTGAATCCACTCAGCATTAGACTCTTCATCCTCTTGAGAAAGTCTGCACGATAGCAGAAGAAACGCGTAGAGGTACCACAGGACTGAATTTTGGATCTGCAGAGGAGCCGTAGTTCTAAGAATAGAACACTCTGCTTTTTGGACTCTCAGGGCTACCGTAGCCCCATCAACAAGGATTTCCCCTACACTGAAAGTTCCGGTGGACATCAGAAGGGAGCGGACATTGTAAGGCTGTGAAAACAGACCGGAGCAGCTGAGTATTTGGATTAATTACCTTGAAGGAGAAAACTGTTTTATACCTGCTTTATTATTAATAAACATTGTAAGTGCATTTTTTTAAGAGCAGCAGCGTCTGTGTTATTTATTGCACTTGAGTCTCTCTTTGCGCTTTTTTCTTTCAGAATTCATGTATAAAAACAGTGTTTGTTTCTTGCTTGTTAGAGAGACCGAAAAATAAACTCTGTAACCTAAATTTCCTTCAAAAGCAGCAAATAAATGGTACCAGCTATATACCAGACGGTGATTGCTTTGAGCAGTGCACAAACTTATTTACAATTACCTCTAATTGGCCACAATTAATTTAGATAAGATAAATATACTCATGTCAGTATATGGCTGGGTTATAACACAATATATTTAATATTTTTTCTTTAAATGAAACCCTTAATCAAAATGCATATACTAGAAACCATAAAATTAATATAAATTCCTGAATTCTTTTTTTATTAGTTGATATCTATAAACACATTGAAATATATTTGTAGGAACCAGAGTATGAGTCAATACTATACACGTTTAAAACTATTAAAATATGCTATGCAAAATTCATAAAAGTTTACTTTTAAAACTAGCCTTATTCACAATAGCCTTTCATTCAATTAACACAATGAGATTCCAAGATATTAGCTACTAACATTCAACAGTACAATCAGCTATATAGCTACAATTGGTTCTAATACAATTCAAATTAGGACACTAAAAGTACATATATTCTTAATGTAAACAGTTACTTTAAATGTCAATTTATTTAAACTTAGTTACTTATAATTAAAACCAATTCTAAGATTGACTATGGTTTTACCAATTACCTTTGTTTAAAATATTAAAAATTAGAACAACCATACATCACCAAAAATTGACCAAATCGATAATTCAGCTTCAAAACTTGCTCCACCTCATATTAAAATAAGTGTTATTGCAATTGATAAGAGAAAGTATGGCCCACTGTGCTAATATTTTGACTGTGTCCCACGCAACAGTTTTCAGTCAGTTTAGCAAAATCATCAATAGCCAGTTCCTTCTTCTATCCTGCATACAACTTATATTGTCTAATCATAAGTGAGAGAAATGGGAGGCCCTACGGATCTGCTTTATGATTTGTTCATTTTGGAAATGTATGTTGCTAGGGAGATGCATCTTTGTTAACAACCAAATGTCTTTTGACTGTAATTCTTGCATCGCAACACTGGATTTTGGCCATCGGGGGGCAGCATGACAAACAAACAGCAATACATTTAATAATTTCTAACATTTAAAAATATTTCTTTGAAATGTGTAATAAATGCCATAATTTCTTTACATTAATAATTTACATGTTCAAATGTATTGTACTATGTCACATTATTCCTTCTGATTATTTTGATATGAAACATCAGTATTCTTTTTAATATCATATTACATCAAAGTAATTTATACTGCTAACTATTATCTTAAAATCCATTTAAAATGTTACCAGGTCATTTCCCCACATTTATATACAAACACAGCATATTTCATATTCAGTATTGCACTGCATCCCAACATAAATATAATATATTTCATATTTCTAATAAATCCTGAATGCATGAATCTTGTCTATGCAGATCTGAAATAAAAATAATAGTGTTATTAATCATTGCTTTTTAGGTCCAAAAATATCCATTAATGTTCTCCCTGTCAGTTTCCATTAGCTTCCTGGAACACAGAATTTTTTTATTAATTTTGGAATAACTTAAACATGTTATTTCTATGTAAATATTCATTTCTATGCTGTATTTTGGGGTTAAGAGTATAATTTAAAAACATGTGTTTTTAGCTGGTCAAATTTTCATTGTCTCCATACACAGCAGTGTTAATTAACAAGTCTATGCTAATCACTATGTAGTCAGAATTTTATTTGCTTATCTAGTTTTAGGCTCAGAATGTTGTCTCCATCCATTCCTGTTTGCTACCCCCTACAAGGCTGTGAGCTTCAAAAACTATGTTATCTTTTAATTAGGATAAACATGTCTTCACCCAGCCAAAACCATTTGGCAAGGGGGGGTGGGATTTACAGTGAAATAGCATTGTTGTAAATAGCCTCATATTTAATTAAGTCTGTGGTCTCATCAACTATATATATATGAAAATTATATATATATAATTTTCATTTATAATATTCATATACCCTGACACTCAATAGGCATGCACACTCAGCAGTTTTGTTAACTGCTAATCTTGAAGGAGGTGGCCACTTTTTGAAAATGTAACACACTAATATCTAAATTTTTCTCTTTTTGAAAATGTAACACACTAATATCTAAATTTGCATAGATCTTAGCGTGTTGCACGTTTACCAGATGAAATCCAGCCCCATAAACAGCCTTATGCAACCTTCTTCCACATTCGCCTGCTAACAAAACTGCTGAGTGCAAATGCCTAATACTCAACAGCAAAACATAAATATCTCAACAGTTTTAAATTCTTCCATAACATTTATTTTGCATGTAGGTCAATATTTGATTAATGATATAAGGTGTGTATAAATACAAAATAATTAGGTTTGTCAAAGTCTTATTTATATATTGATCAATCGGATCTTCTTGATATTCATTTTCTATCTCTGTTTAAAGGAATAGTCTAATCTAAATTAAACTTTCATGCTTCAGATAGAGCATGCAATTTTAAGAAACTTTCTAATTTACTCCCATTATCAATTTGTTTATATTCTCTTGCTATCTTTATTTGAATGTAAGCTTAGGAGTCGGCCCATTCTTGGTTTAGCACCTGGGTAGTGCATGATGATTGGTGGCTACATTTAGACACCAATCAGAAAGTGCTACCCAGGTCTGAACCAAAAATGGTCCGGTTCCGATGTTTACATTCTTGCTTTTTCAAATAAAGATTGAAACATAGAATTTGACAGTAGATAAGACCCAAAAAGGTCCATCAAGTCTAGCCATATTACATGTTACTTTTTCCTTAGGATAGCCTTATGCATGTCCCAGGCATTTTTGAATTCCTTTACAGTCTTTGTGTTTACCAACTCAAATGGAAATTTATTCCATGAATCCACCATCCTTTCTGTAAAAAAATGCTTCCTAAAATTTCTCCTGAATCTGTTACCTTCTAACTTTAGATTGTAACCCCTTGTTTTAGCATTTATTTTTTTGTGAAAATGATTTCAGCTTCTATTTTATTAAGTCCCTTCATATATTTGAAGGTTTCTATCATGTTACCTCTTTCCCTTCTATCCTCTAAATTATACATTTTTAGATCATAGAGTCTTTCTTTGTACGTTTTATATTTTAGTCCATGTACCATTTAAGTAGCCCTCCTTTGGACAGCTTCTAGTTTATTTATATCTTTCTGAAGATATGGTCTCCCAAACTGTACACAGTATTATAGATTTGGTCTAACTAATAATCTGTAAAGTGGCATAATAACCTTGCTATTTCTGCTACTAATACCTCTCCCAATGCAACTAAGTATTCGACTGGCCTTACTGGCTGCACTGCTGCATTGTGTACCAAATTTCAAGAGCATAATTTTGCTCTTGGTAATATTACATATTACATACATCGTAAAATGTACAAGTACAGCTACTCTCCACTCCAGCACTGTACAATTAGCCTCAATATCTTACCACTGTCCTCCAAATAGACTATTTACCTAATCACTGCTTTGCTGCTTCTGAACATCATTTTATCTAGAAAGAAACAGATAAGGGGAGGCTCATTTCCTTATGGAATCCCACATCACATAAATTGGAACATCAAGATTCCAAGGAACCCAGTGTATGAAGCATATTAAAGAACTGATGAGGTGAATGGTGTATATAATCTTTAGATCAAGTGCATTCTACTCAACAGCTGATATATATATAATTAATATTTGACTCTATATCAATATCTCTATTTGACCAAGGTTGAACCCCACTAATGTTTAGAGAAAAAGAGACTTACTGTAACCATGTATGACAAACATGGGGATATTTGTGGATATTTATACCAGTAATATAATGATAGGAATCATGCAGCTATGTTGGGTACCTTGAATATCATAGTAACTAAACATGAATTATTTTGATAAAGTACAAAAACTTCACAGTAAGCAATGATATACTGACAAGCAACACTAGCTAATAGCTACATATTAATACTGATAAATAATATATATATATATGTGTTTGTGTACCTGAATCTATAAGTAAATACACATGATCAATTTGAACCCTATAATATATAGCACAGACATATGTGATTAATATGCAATATCAAAATGGTGAATTTTCCAGACAATTGTCCTGACAATGTGGATTGAAGGCAGACTATATATTTTTAAAGGGATATGAAAAAAAAATGTTTCTTCTTTTTTCAATCATTACCATTTTTTCCTGTAGAGCTGGAAATCGTTTGCTCTATCAAGTACATGTACTTGCATTTTGTCAATATTATTCAATTCCACAGTGAGAGCTTAAAGAGGCGTAAACACTTTGAGATTTTAATATAAAATGTTTAATTGTCTGTAGGAAAACAACTTTGCCAAAATATATTTATTCTTTATTTTACCCCTTCTCCTGTAATTTAAGTCTAAAAAACTCCAAATTTTCCAATTCTAAAAAAAATGATTGCTCGTATGGCAATTTGTACATTATGCCAGTGGCTAGTTGTGCCAACTGGAGTAATTAGTCTGGATTGGGTCCTCATAAGTGGAGAAGTTTGCTAATTAAAGAATTATAGCAATCAAGGTGTTAATGCACTCAAAATATTTTTAAACTCACCCACTATGTTAATTTACTGTGAGCCTACAGAAAAATATGCCATAACATAGAACAAGTCTATTACATTTGAAGAAAATTTGAAGAAAAATAAAATTAAAAGCAGATGAAACAAAAACCCTGTTGGAAGATACAGATTTTTATTCAAAATAAAAAAAAGTAAAATGCTAAAAATGTTGGATGCCATTTTCTTGTGTTCTTCTGTCATACACAAACCTGCATTTTCTTCCTCTTGGGCTGAACCGGTGTTGGCAGAACTTAGTCTAGAGTCTAGCTGCACCATACAATAAGAGTGACTTACAACACCAAATAAAATTGTCCAAATTGGTTATTATTTTAATCTATATGTGTCTGTGAATAGTTTATCTTACCAATTAATTAGCTTGGATTTGAGTCTACATTTTGTGGAGCAATAGTACAAATTGTCAGACTCCATTTGCTAAATCATTAGCAGCAGTAAATTTGTTTGCAATTCTACGAGATTCTCAGCAAGTTAAGCACATTATTTTCCAAGAATTTTCTAAGTGATGCAGTCTTCCAGAAAGTATCACAAACATAAATTGCATAAATAAATATTAATACAGGTAGCATGGGTTTTTACATGGCCTTCAATCTTTAAAAAGGCAGACAGAAAAACATAATTATGCCATTTAAATTGTGAAGTGATATACGATTATACTATATAGTGATATTTAGTCCAAGTTTGTAAGAGAAAACTTTTTCTTAGTTTGACTGAGCATCTCATGATCTTTTAGAGTTATCAGAGTGAAAACTTTGTATTCAACTTGGGTGGCTTTTGGCTTTATTTTCTATGACATTCTAAATTGCCCAAATTACAAATACAATGTAAAGTTGAAATATACCTTTTAATCCTATATTTTGATTATGCACGTGGAAATAATTATAGAATTGTCTCTGGTAAATATATGCCACATATGTGGACATTAAACATGATAGACAATATTGATAATAATCTTAGGTGGTTGAATATATGCTTGTTTAATTTTTATTTAATCGTTTATATCGTCGTGTTTTTGAGTAATTAACAATTACACAAAATATTTGTGCTAAATGTGATCTTTAACAGATAGATGATAGATAGATATTGATAGAGATATAAATAGATTTTGATAGAGATATAAATAAATATTGATAGAGAGATATTATAGATAGATAAATAGAGATATTGATAGATATGGATAGAGATATACTATCTATAGATGATAGATAGTAGAGATGTGCATTCATAGGTTTCGTGAACCTCTGAATCTATCTATCCCAATCTATAAATAAATATATGCTACAAATGTGTACATTAAACATGGAGGACAATTGATTAAATATTGGTTAAATATATATGCTTTTTTTGTTGTTTTTTTTTACTGTTTATATTCTCATGTTTTGTGTAATTAACAATTACACAAACTATTTGTTTAATGTGATAATTAACAGATAGATAGATAATAGATAGATTGATAAATAGACAGATATTGATAGAAATATAGATAGATAAATAGATAGATATAAATATATTGTAGAGAGATATACTAGATAAATAGAAAGATAGATAGATAGATGATAGTATAGATGTGTATTTGGAGGTGTTGCGAACCTCCGAATATAACTATCCAAATGTATCTAGATAGATAGATAGATGATAGATAGATAGATAGATAGATAGATAGCTATTGATATAGAGAGATAAAGTATAAAGATATATATAAAATACCCCTATCTTGCTATAGTGTATAAGTAGTTATGCTATTTAGCAGTTAATAAACTCTTCTGCTTCATTCCAAACTGATTTTGTTCTAATATTAAATCTAAAATGGGTGGAAAAAAGATTTTCTCTCTGTGTGAAATGGGATAACTGAACCATCTGTGTAGAGTGACTTACATGTACTAAACAAATTACACTTTTCTAAATACTTGTATTCTAGTACTGATTGTTAACCTGTTAGAAAAGCATCTCTCTCTCTCTCTCTCTCTCTCTCTCTCTCTCTCTCTCTCTCTCTCTCTCTCTCTCTCTCTCTCTCTCTCTATATATATATATATATATATATATATCATCCAATAAAATAAAAGTCTAGCAGCACTTCATAGACATGAAAAACAGCTGAACTTGACATGTAATTCATTCATGGCTGTTTATAAGGGAAATCACAATGTAGTAAATAACCCACTATGAAAAATATTTGCTATTTGGTCTTTTTATTTCAGTACACGTCGGCATATTCTAGTCTTGTGGAACAGAGCTGAAAGTATTTACCTGAATAAATACAGAGAGTCTGGTTACATCTGCATACAAGTACAAACACAGACAGAAAAATATGTTACTACCTAAATATTATACTTATTTTCTATCTCCTGTGATTTTCACACAAATATCTCATTCTCTAATCTTCTCAGCATTGTTCCTCTACATCCTCGGAAAATAACAAATTCATTTATAAGCGGCTTGATGATATAAATGTTTCTCTTTTATTTGAAAAATGTAAGGGTATCAGCTTGTTAATCTTACTGACTAATGAAGGGTTTATAATTACCGTCTAACCAATGGACAAATAAGAGACAATAATTTATCTCTAGATTCTAATAAACAATAATATAACACAGAAAAACTTTCCACATGGTATAAAAATAAAATTAAAAGTATTATGGAAATAAAATGATTAAATTGTTATTAATGTTCTCTTCCATTGGTTATTTATTGTTTGGTCTTAAAAAATAAATGTTTTACTTATAAAATAGATAAAATTGTTCTGAAAGGACATACAATGGCAAAAAGAAAAAGCTCTAATGTATTGTTTGTATATAACTGTGTGTTTGCTTCTGGCAAATGGGGTTAAATACATAGATAAAGTAAGCTCCAGAGCACCAATACACTACATGGAGATAGATAGTGAGCCAATGACAAGGAGCAAATGTGTGTAGTGCACTGATGCTCCTATGTTTACCTAGCTATACTTTTCAACAAAAGATACCAAAAGAACAAAGTAAATTTGATAAATAGGAGTAACCGGAAAAGTTTCTTAAACTTGCATGCTCCGTCTTAAAGGGACAATGAACAATAAAATGTGTTTTCCTTTAATGTTTAACAAATTACTTGTTATACCTACTGCAGAGTAATACATTTATGGGAAATGACTCCTTTATGCTTATATTGTTATTTGAAATAACTAGTTTTGCACATTAAAACCATGATCTGTTCTCCAGAACATCTTTTTTAGGTACTGAAAGATATCTCTCTCTCTCCCATCCTACCTCCCACTGGGAGATTCATTAATGCAAATGGATCATTTTTCCATAGCTGTTCTGCAGAGGAAACTTTGTTACTCATATTTTGACTATAATTGGTGATACAACAGGTAAAATTAGCTGAATCATAAAAGTGTAATTTTGACTTTAAAGTTAGCTCCACAACAGCAATACAATGCTGGGAGTTAGCTGGACACATTGGGGAGCCAATGACTAGAGACATATGTGTGTAGCTAGCTCCCAGTAGTGTGTTGCTTTTGAAGCTGACTTTAACTACATGTTTATGATCTTTGTAGGGGTTAAATTAATTATTATTATTTTATGCCCTTGAAACATTTTTTTCTCTCCTTTTATTTATCATTCCACCTTAATCTAAAACAGCAAGCATTCCCAAGTATGAGTATACTGTAAAGGTCATGTGACACCGACCTAGCGCTATATGAAAAACAGTGAAGTAGTAAGTGATTTTATAGGAATGCTAGTAAAATGTAAAGTGACTATCAATCATTCTTGCAAGCTGATAAAAGTGCATTTCATTATGAATTCAGAGCCAGCTGCTACTCAATTATACTTGAGGGATTCTAGGTGATGTCAAATCTCTGTTAGAGCTGCTTATTTGTCAAAGCGAACTGCTTTCAAAACAGAGGGAACTTAGTTTTGGAGACAACAAAGAACACATGAAAGTTTCAGTATAACATAATAACGCCCAGTACAAAAGATACTTTTTTTTATATGCATCTGAAGGCTCTATTTGGAAGTCACTTTCAGAAAAATTAGATGTTTGCCCCATTAAGAGTGGCTCCTGAAGATCATATTGTCAACTACAATTATATTCATTTTCTTACCCAAATAAGCAATGGAAAAAATATCCATCTTCTCCTAGATCATTGTGCTAGAGTATACATTATAGCAAGTATCAAATATCTATAACCAGCATCCTTTGTGCTTTCATCATTTTACATTAGTATCTGTGTCAGATTGAATTCTAAGATTGCTGTTTAAAAATAAAAGAAAGTAGAAAGAATTCAATTCACATTACTAGTTTGTTTTTTTAGTTTTTAACAAAAAACACAAACAAAAAAAAGATAAATACAAAACCCGTCTCAAGATATTCCTTTGTACCCTGGGGACAAATTGCTAATGGCTTACTTGGACCCTTAAAGGGACGGAAATACTCAATATTAAAGGGATAGGAAAGTCAAAATTAAACTTGCATGATTCTGATATTTTCAAATGTGCTTCGTTCTCCTGGGATCCCTTGTTGAAAAAGAATACGCACATACACTAGTGGGAGCTAGCTGCTGATTGTTGCCTGCACACATTTGTCTCTTGTGATTGGCTAATTAGATGTGTTCATCTAGCTGCCAGTAGTGCAATGCTGTTCTTTCAGCAAAGGATAACAAGAGAATAAAGCAAATTTGATAATAGAAGTAAATTATTAAGCTGATTAAAATTGTATGTTCCATCCGAATCATGAAAGAAAATTTTGGGGTTTCCCACCCCTTTAAGCTTAAATGGATTAGATAGAGTATAATATTTAAAACAACTCTCCAATTTATTTTTTTGATCAATTTTGCTTAGTTCTTTTGATTATCCTAGGTGATCTCTGGAGCATGTACGTGTCTTTGCAACAATGTTTAAAGTAATTTTATACATAGTTGCAAACACTGCTGGCAGACTGCTTAAAGTGAATGTAAATTTTGATGCTAAAGTGCCCGGTTTTTAAAAATTCGATTAAAAACAGGGGCACTTTAATTCATCAAAATTTACATTTCACTCCTGTTGTGAAAAAAAGCTTACCTTTTAATCTTCACAGCAGCTCCAGCTTCCTCCGGTCGTTGCAAGCCATTTCTGATGTCAGAAATGATGGATAGGTCATCCTCCAATCACGGCTTCCCCCTCTGGGAATCAGTGTCTGATTGAATGCCGTGATTGGAGGAAGCCGAATTCCTCATTTTAGACCCAGGAAGAGGCTTTGCGACGAGCGGAGGAAGCTGCAGCTGCTGTCAAGTTAAAAAGGTAAGTTGTTTTTGTTTTTTACAACACGAGTGAAATGTAAATTTTGATGAATTAAAGTGCCCCTGTTTTTAATATTTTTTTTTAAAAAAACAGGCACTTTAGCATCCAAATTTACATTCACTTTAAGAAACATGAACCCTCCTATGCTAATATCAGCCTACCCATATTTACCCTTCAACAAAGGATATCAAGAAGACAAAGCAAATTAGATAATAGAAGTAAAATTGCATGCTATATCTCAATCAGGAACATTTAATTCTGACTTTACTGTGGAATTGGTATCCTTGGTTAAAACTTATTTCCTTAGTACTGAGTTAGGGTTAAGAGTGTGCACTTGTCTGCTGCACTATATGTATAACATCATTACAAACATTGTTGCAAATATTGCTGTCATATTGTCCAGCAGACAAGTGCACACTCCTGAGCCTACCTTACTAGACTTTCTTGGGAAGAAACTAAGTTTCAACAAAGGATACCAATTTGATATAAGTAGATTTTTTTTTTAAACTATTTGTACTCTTTATCTGAATCACTCAAATGTTATGCCATGTTCCTTTAACAGATACATATGAGTGTTCTGATGATCAGTAGAGTCCAGATTTATCAAGCGCAAGGAGAGTTCTCTGTAATTCTCCCATGGGTTCTCCTCAGTTCTTCTTTAGAGACGTGCATCTGTTCTCTCAAATTTATCAAAAAATAGTTGTTGTTTTTTTCCTCATCTCCATAGGAGAGCTAAGGAAATGTAATGATCAATTTCTCCAGTGGGATTAGTATCTGTACCTTATTTATCATTGAAAAAAAGCAACTATTCTCCATGTAGGTCATATATAAATAGGGTGACCATATTGCCGCTTTTCAAAAGGTACACATATGAAAAATACATATGTCAGGGCTGTTTAAAGATTTTTTTTTTGTATAAGAACCCTCATATATGTATTTTTCATTTGTGTCCCTTTTTAAAGCGGCAATATGGTCACCCTATATATAAACCAAAATAAATATTTATGCAGCCCCACTAGTAGCTTTGTTAATGCCCCTCTTCAACAAACTGTCATGGAAGAAAATAGATCTGAGTTTTCATTGTTTTTGTACTTCTATTTTAGCTTTTCTTCTATATATTATTTTTGTGCCCTAAATATATTATTTTTGCACTCCATTATACATTATTTTAGTGCTCCAATACACATTGTTATTGAGCTTAAATATACATTATAATTGTGCTTTGTTATATATTATTTTTGTGCCTTGCAGAGCTTTTTGTGTAACGTTACTTCTACAAATGGTAGAGAATAGATTTCTAGTGCTGCTCTTCACAGTAGTTATGGAGAACTTTATTGTAGGCACGTGCAGGAGAACTTTATAGGAGAAAAGAAATGATAAATTTGTAACTAGGAGAATTAATGAGGAGTACTATAGGAAATACAAATAAAAGGATCTAATTTACCCCTTTTTTGGAGCACATGTTCTCCATGGAAAATAGTAACAGAGTAGAATAATTTTGCAGTTGAACTTGCCAAATTTTAGGCTAATTTTTTAATGATAAATAATAGAATTATTTCTCATTCACATTCTTAGGAGAATATATAGGAGAATAGCAATGATAAATCTTGCCCTTAAAGGGACACGGGATTCAGATAGTGCATGCAATTTTAAGCAACTTTCTAATTTACTACTATTATCAAATATTCTTCATTCTCTTGGTATGGTTATTTGAAAATCAAGAATGTAAGTTTAGATGCCGGCCCATTTTTAGTGAACAAACTGGGTTGTCCTTGCTGATTGGACAGCACCAATAAACACGTGCTGTCCATCGGTCTGAACCAAAAAATTGCTGGCTCCTTAGATTAGACGCCTTCTTTTTCAAATAAAGATAGCAAGAGAACGAAGAAAAATTGATAATAGAAGTACAATAGAAAGTTGCTTAAAATTGTTGCTCTATCTGAATCATGAAAGAAAAAAATTGGGTTCAGTGTCCCTTTAAGTGGGGCACTTCCTGGAGGCCAACCAGTGTTTTGTAGGTGGGTTTGTGACAGGAGGGGCTTGAACCGGTGTGCTGAGGGTGTGATGTGCCACAGATGGGGTCAGGCGGTGTGCCGTGGGCAGGACATGGTGGAGAAGGATAGGATGGAGAAGGAGGGATCCTGGCAGAATTGTTGCGTGAAAAGGAGTAATGATCACAGTTGGGGACCAGTCATTATGTCACTGTTGATGCCTGAATAAAATCATGGATTTGGATCTGCTTTTACAAGACAAGCTAATGTTTAATTGGAACAGGTACCAAAGGTAACTGCTTCCAGAATCCAAACAATAGCTTAATTCTATAGACTGCAGTTTATTTTATTTTTTTAACAAAAACATTTGTTCATTCTCATTGTTAACATTACACAAAAATATAAAATGCAGAAACAGCATACACCTCTAGTGCAGTGTTTTTCAACCAGTGTGCCGTGGCACACTAGTGTGCCGTGAGAGATCCTCAGGTGTGCCACGGCAGACTGACAACAGTGTGACATATTTTTTAAACTTTGCTTGTTTTTTACTCCCAGTGCAGGGGTAGTTTGTAGGAGGCATTGCATAACAGCACAATACATACAGTATGTGTGTGTTTGTGTGTATGTGTATATATATATATATATATATATATATATATGCTGTATTAGGCTACAATGTGTGATTTTTTTAAAATTTTGGGATGGTGGTGTGCCACAGGATTTTTTAATGTAAAAAAGTGTGCCACGGCAAAAAAAAGGTTAAAAATCACTGCTCTAGTGGCATGTCTTTGGCAACTAGTTAATGCTATCTGATGCAATAAAAGATAAAAATCCATGTTTAGTGCTAATAAGAACTGACATGGAGGATGAGGTTATTCCAGATTAAATAAAAATGTCAATCTGCAGGTATTTGGCATTAATGTTAGGTGATGACAAAAATAGTTTAATGGGAAAAGAGATTTTATTGGTTAAAGTTCACTGAGGTTTTTTTAAGTCAAGTCTTTATACAATGTGACTGGCAAAAAATGTAAAATGCAAGAATAAATATTTAGTAATAATAATCCCAAGTCTTGTACTGGTTATATACTTGTACAACTAAAGAAAATATATATTGATGATTAAGTCCACATTTTCTATATATAAAGAACCCAATTATTTCTGGCTATGCATAAGCTATAAGTAGTTGTAGTATGTACAAGTTTTTGGAACATAAAACATAGCAGCCTATCAGGAGAGAATTAAAGGGACATGAAACCCAATTTTTTTCTTTCGTGATTTAGAAAGAGCATGTCATTTTAAACCACTTTCTAATTTACTTCTATTATCTAATTTGCTTCATTTTCTTGATATCACTTGCTGAAAAGCATATCTAGATATGCTCAGTAGCTGCTGATTGGTTGCTGCACATAGAGGCCTTGTGTGATTGGCTCACACATGTGCATTGCTATTTCTTCAACAAAGGATATCTAAAGAATTGAGCAAATTAGATAATAGAAGTAAATTGGAAAGTTGTTTAAAATTGCATGCCCTATCTGAATCATGAAAGTTTAATTTTGACTAGACTGTCCCTTTAAGGGTACAAATATGACAGATGTGTGCTATCAATTTAAACACAAAGGGCCAGATTTTGAGTGGTGCGCTAACAGTTACACGTCTGTTTCTGCACATTGGGTGTTGCACTTGTATTAAAAGTTGAAAGTAAGTGCAAACGCTTGAGAAATTGAAGGTAACACTCATTGGCATAGGGTGTCCTCAGAGCTCTAGTTAACTGTTTCGCAAAAAAAAATCACATATTATGTTATGTGAAGAACATTGGAATGTGAAATATTCATATTTTCATGTCAGTTTAGCGCACTTGAGAATATGCAATCGAGTGTGCGCATGAGTAGGGTGTTTTCCATGGGTAAATACAATAATACAATACAATAATGAGCACACAATACTCGAAGTTTTGCTTATTGCACTAATCTTGGTAGCTATGCAAGCGAAAACTCTTTACGTTCAACGTGTAATACTAGAGCTACCCGATGCATGCAAAAACCTTACTTCTAGCAAAGTTAGTGTGCAAGCGGGAGCGTTAAATCAGAATTCTATTTTGCCTATTGGATTCCTGAAGTTATTTAAAGAGACAGTAAAGTCAAAAATAAACTTTTATGATTTAGATAGGGCATACAATTTTAAACATCTTTCCAATTTTCTTCAATTATCTAATTTGCTTAATTCTTTTAGCTTTCTTTGTTGAAATGCATATAGGTAAGCTCAGAAGCAGTAATACACTACTGGAAGCTAGCTGCTGATTGGCGGCTGCATATTTATTTCTCTTCAACAAAGGATTCCAAGGGAAGCAAATCTGATTATAGAAATAAAATGGAAAGTTCACAAAACTGCATGCTCTATCTGAATCATAATTTTTTTTTTCATATTTCTTTAAAGGGACATTAAACATTCTTTGCTTTTGTGCAAAAATTATTTTTCATTCCTTGTTCCTGAGTGAAGTCAAAAAACAAAGTCTGTAACTTGGGTTTTAAAATACTGAAAGCTGTCTGCATTTGCAAGCTACAAACTTTGCTTTTTGGCTTCTTTAGGGATCCTGGGAAAAGCAAAATTGCTAAACACGCACAAGAGGTGTTTAATGTCATTTTTGACAGTAAACTCTATACATTTCTGTCATGCATATTAAAGACCACCGTTTAATCATGTTAAAAATATATATGTATAATTGTTAATGAAAAAAAAGTTAAAGGACCACTAAACACAGTGGAATTGCATAATCAGCAAGTGCATAATAAAAAAAAAGTAGATTTCTTTCTAACACATTTTAAAGTTGTTCTATTTTACCTCCCACTGCATCATGTGACAGCCATCAGTCAATTGTTATTGGTTATTTGTAGAGCGTCAACAGATTCCGCAGTGCTATAAACATAGTTGGTATACAGGATAACATTTATAGGGATCAAATGGGTAGAGGGCCCTGCCGAGAGTTGCACTGTTGTAGTCGGCTCTTACGCATATATTCTGTGAATCTTGCACATGCTCAGTAGGAGCTGGTTCCTCAGAAAGTGTGCATATAAAAAGATTGTGTACATTTAGATAATGGAAGTGAAATGGAAAGTTGGATCAAACTGTGTGCTCTATCTGAATAAGGAAAGTTTAATTTTGACTTGAGTGTCCCTTTAATTAAAGTATTATGCTCATTTTGAAACAAACAGTAAATGCATGTCTGTGTACAACTGTGTCTTGAGGACTGATTGCTCATTTGTTGACAAGCAATTCTCTCACTGCATTATTGGTGATCAATTTCACAACTCACAGTATGTTTTTTTAATCAGTACAAGCGCATTCCTTTTAATATTAAAGGGACAGTCAAGTAAAAAAAAAAAACTTTCAGAATTTAAATAGGGCACGTCACTTTAAACAACTTTCCAATTTACTTGTATTACCAATTTTGCTTTGTTCTTTTGCTATTCTTAGTTGAAAGCTAAACCTAGGAGGTTTATATGCTAATTTCTTAGACCTTGAAGGCCGCCTCTAATCTGAAAGCATTTTGACAGTTTTTCACCACTAGAGGGCGTTAGTTCATGTGTTTCACATACATAACATTGAGCTCAGGCACGAGAAGCTCCTAGGAGTCAGCACTGATTGGCTAAAAATGCAAGTCTGTCAAAAGAACTGAAATAAGGGGGCAGTTTGCAGAGGCTTAGATACAAAGTAATTACAGAGGTAAATCATGTATTATTATAACTGTGTTGGTTATGCAAAACTGGGGAATGGGTAATAAAGGGATTAGCTACATTTTTAAACAACAAATATTCTGATGTTTACTGTTCCCTTTAACAAGAAAAAAACCCTCTTACTCTAACTCATAATACAATTATGTATAAAGAACTAGCGGCTACCATTAGAGCTGATGGTCTAGACTCTAGAGAGTTAAAGGGACACACAACTTAAACATTTTCTTTCATAATTAAGATAGAACATCAAATATTAAACAACTTTTTCAATTTACTTCTAATATCAAATGTTCTTGTTATCCATTGCTAAAAAGCAGGAAGATAAGCTCAGGAGCGTGCACGTGTCTTGAGCACTAGATGGCAGCACTATTTCCAGATATGTGCACACTACCTATCTATATATATAAATATATCTTTAACAAAGAGTAACAAAAGAATAAAGCATGTTTTATAATAGAAGTAAATTGGAAACTTTTTTCAAATTGTATTCTCTATCTGAATTATGAAAGAAACAATTTGGGTTTCATGTCCCTTTAATTGGTTGGTATAGTGAAGAGAGAGATTGTGATTGAATAATGTATGCCAAACAAACCATAGGGCAGAACTGATTATACATCACCAATATAGCAGAAAATGAAGAAGTCAGTAGTTTTCATTTGACAACATGTAGCAATATTTTTAGAGTTATGTGGTAGGTTTCTCTTCAATAGAGCAGATGTAAAGATGTAAATTTATATCTAAATCAGGTCAGACTGTTACTTATTAATTGATCATTACAGTTAATCACCTGCTTTCTGTACCACCATTATTGATCAGGAGACAAATATGTCTACTTATTTTCCCATAATGCTTTTAGAAACAAATATAGATAACTCTAAATCCATTTTCATTTTTATTCTTAAGAACAAAGCACCCAAGCTAATTTTTTCCCCATTTCTTCTTCATGCCAAAGCAATTGCTTCTCTGTCATATCAAGCCTGGAGCATCCCAGATAAATGTCTTTGTGTGGTGTATATAATGTATGATGATGTATGAAGCCTTTATCTGTCATAACATAACCACGCTGGGCCCTTGTTGTTTATATTATTATTATTTGTTACATCAACATTAGATTTGCACAAGATGTTAGTCTGCTGGGAACAGAGCCCTAAGGTGCCATTTTGTGTTAAAATATCTCTTTTTTTCCTATCGGCAAGCCAACAAAGTAATGATAGGATTTTTTTTCTAGAATGCAATACAGAACAAGAGCCCTGTGGGTTGAAAATGCATATAAGTGGAACACTGTTCATTCTTTTTTCTTTTTTTTTTTAATCCGTTCAATTGCAATTGCAAATATGCTGTCAGCGGATAAACAATAAAAGTAAAAGAAGCAATACCATCAACTCAATATTGTAAAGGGAATATATAAGATATTTACTCATTTTTTATATTTTACCTTTATTATCACTGCGCTATTAGTTGCACTGTTTTATTGTTCATACTAGAAAATGGCTGTATAATTCCCATTTTGTTTTAAATATAGTTGAATAGATGATCTTATATCCATGTCATAACGTTAAAGAGGGCATAAATACGTATATGAAGAACTTTAATCAGGAATACGATGGAACCAGATATGCTTTATATTTTGACAGTTTGCCATATTCATCTATTGTAAGCTATACAGAATGTTCTAGATTTATTTTGTGCTAAATCTATCAATAGAAATTCTAAAAACAATCATATTGACATTTCATTTTTCTTTGGGTGGTCATGTGATTTAGCTACTGTCATTTTTGGAATTATATTGTCAAAGTCAAGACTCCAGAAACCGTTGAGATTTGAAGGTGTTAACAATGATGAATATCATTGGATAACAATACCCAGCATGCCTAGAACTACCACTTTAATTAGCCTTTAAGCTAACACAATAAAAGGTAACCAAAATATTCCAGAGTTTTTCCTCTCTGAGGTGCTTAGGCCTTCTCTGTTTATGCAGCCTTGGCAAGATTGAAACCCATTCCAGGATAGGCAAGTTTGTTTAAAATGTATATATTTCCCATTTACAAAGATTGCACACCCATGACAGGAAAGGCAAGCTTAAAATGTATATATTTTCCATTAACAAAGAATGAAATATGTTGCATTTAACCAAATGAACAAAAACACAGTCAAAAATAGATGACATCACAAAGAGATTCCAGTCCCAGACAATATTAGTGGTTTTTACTCAAACAAGTTTGTTTTATAATATACAAAAATATATACAATTTTATTAAACTATAATATTTTTTTAATCAGTTATGACTCCTCTCAGTCCAAATGGTTAATGTCATTTAACTCTACAAATCCACTTTTTGTATAGTGGACAAATGAGAAGGGAGCAAATGTCCTTCCTTAATCTTTTATTTGTGGAAGTGATGATGTACCAGGCAAGTGACAGATAATTCCTTATCTGTAGAACTGTAACTGGGAAGCATCTTCTGAAGAAAAATATTGGCCCCATACAACGTAGAAGGTTATGCTACCCCTCAGAGGTCAAACATTTGGTTTGCATGACCCTCTGGTTGCAGGTGATCCTTGTAAAATGTAATGCAAAAAAAAACAATGTTTTATTCTGAGGGGGAGAGGGGCTTTAACAGAGCTTCTAGCCTCTCTTGATTTGGCTACAGGGACAAGTGGTCATTGGTTAGAAAGGTCAAGTCCATCTTTTTCCAAAAGGGGGGTCACTTTTCCTTTAGGGTATAGGTGATGACCCTGAGAAACAGTGATCATCTATCTTACAAAATACCATAGTAATTTATATGAAGGGGAAGGGGGGCTATTATGCAGCCCCTGTCTCCCCATTTGATTAAATTACAAGGGGATAAAATCCCTAATTTTAAAAAGGAGAATCCCCTCTTTTGATAGGTGGGTCACATGCCCCTTTAATTTGCAGGTGTTCACTGTGGCAATAGGGATTACCTACACTGCAAAGAATGGGTAGGTGTTGTTTTTTTTCCGGAGCCCATTTAAGCCCCCATAATCCACACAGAAGTATATGAGACTTTATTTTAGAAAGAAGAGTACCCCTCTTTCTATTAAGGGGATTCATACCCCTGTCATTAGTAGTGCAGTAAAAATTGCAAGCACCTATCTAATATATTTACAGAATGAGGATATATTGACTCCAAAGGAGCCAATATCTCCTAAAGACAGCATACAAAACACACTGATATTACGCCTCATATGGACAAGGAGGTTACACTCTTTCAAGTAATGGGTCACCTATAAGTAGCATGTGATTGACATAGTAATGGCAAACACCTGTCTGCTAGGTGACCTTTAGAGTGTTTTTGTCTCTAAAAGGGACCCTAGCAGCCAGGAATCAGTCACCTAATAATCTTGATAGCTATCTTTTTCTGTCTGTTTGATGACATAACTAATTATAAACAATGTCTTAAACTTGAGAATAAGCATAATGCATTTTAATAGTATTTCCTTTTATTCTACTCATTAATTTGAAATAATTATACATGGATTCTTTCACCACCCTGCCATTTTCGAAATCCACCTTGATGCAGCGTAGGCAAACCTGAAGCCTTAAAAAAAAAAAAAACATGCAACCGCGCAAAATATAAAAAAAAACACCCACAAAAAATAAATAAACATAGACTTAACCGCCTGTACGAAGTATAACAAAAAAACTAACCTCCCACACGAAGTATTAACAAACACCTAAACTGCAAACCCCCACATCGCAAAATAATAAAGTAATTAACCCCTAATCCGCAAATAACATAATTAAAATATTAACCAACAAACCCCCACATCGCAATAAACCTAATTAACCCATTAACCCCCAAACCGCCACCCCCAACATCGCAATAAACCTAATTAACCTATTAACCCCTGAACCGCCAAACCCCCACATCGCAATAAACCTAATTAACCTATTAACTCCTAAACCGCCAACCCCCCCAACGCAATAACTAATTTAATTACTAAGCCCCCTAAATTAACCCCAATACTAAGTTACACTTAAATAAAACCTAACATAAAATTACAGAAAAAAATAAACAAAATTATTTATTGGAGTACCTTGCATTCCTATTAGCTGAAATTTTGAAATCAGATAATAGGATGAGAGCTAGTGAAATCTTACTGGCTGGTTTGAACAGCCAATAGGATTTCAGTAGCTCTAAAGATTGAATACAAGGTACCGCAATCAATTTGGGGTACCTTGCATTCAATCTTTAGTGTATGATGGACATCAGATAAAGAGGAGCCTCCATGCCACCGCGGATCTCTGCTGAGGATCCACACGTTGGGGAAGACAGCTCCGCACCTCCAAAAAAATGATTATGTATCCAAATAAATGAGAAAGCTGCATGAGTGAGGGTTACAATAAATGTTAGTGAAAATGCATATAGGATCATTTTTTTGTGCAAGCATTTCATGTTTGTTTAAGATTATTTTAATTATTTTTAATAAACCAAGTACATTTGGACAGGAATACAATATGGTTGGCAGCTCAGACATATTTGCCTGGACACTTATGAGTTACACATGCTGCAGGGAGTGCAGAGGGCAACATGTACTGCACACCTGGAAAGCACATGAATAGTGACCCTGGACAGCACAATACATGTTCCTCCCTGCATACCCTGCAGCATGTGTAACTCATAAGTTTCCAGGAAAACATGGCCGAGGTGGCAACCCTAGGGTACAAGCATGCACACATTGTTATCCGTCTGTGAAATCGCTTTTTTGTGTAGTATTGCAATGATATAATATGCTCAATGGCTATATATTTAACCCCATAAAATTAAGCAGAACAGTTCCAATTGACTTCAGTTACAAAATTTACTTTGCTTAGTGATGAGGATAATAATATGATAAATACCAAATGAAAATGGTAAGCTCAATGGAAAAGGACCCTTTTTTCTTTTTATATCTAAAGGAGGACATTTTTAAATGTATTATATTTTCTAACGGATGTTCCTGTACTGAGTAATAAAAAAAAAAAAATGATGCTTGTGATGCATGTCACTGTTATTCCATCAATAAAGCAGTATGTAATCTGATTAAAAGTAGACGTGCACAGGCGGAAAATTCAGTTTGGGCGAATCTTTTGGAATGAATATTCAGAAAAATTAGTTTTCCCAGTATTCAGCTGCTGTGCTATTCGGAATTCCTTTTTGTTTTAAACTAAAATAATACTGAATATTTGTGGACAAAAGTTCACCTGCAGCGTTATAACTCTAGCACGAATGAAAGCCACGCTAATGCGCAGATCCCCAGGCCGCACTAATAGGATGCGGATCTCAGGGCCTGTGCTAAAGAACTTTCTTCTTTAACTCAGACCGTGGGATCCGCCACGCCAAGCCTCCTATTATCACGGCCCAGAGGTCTGTGCAGAAGTGTCAGCATTAGTGCAGATCTACAGCTCGCTAGAGGTATTTCAACCCCTATGGTAATTTAAAGAAAACTGATAAATTTTGTTAGTATTTCTTCATTTTGTTTAAATGAAGTTAGCGCATTCGTTCAGATATTCATTTTGTGAAAACAATAAACAAATGTCTAGAACCACATCTGTGTAAAATATATGTAATTTCTTAAAGGACCAGCAAATACAGTAGATTTGCATAAATAACAAAACAATGCAGTAGCACTTAGGGGTAGATTTATCAAGTAGCGGATGCTGCAATCTACCCCCGAAGTTTCAGGTCCACCTGAAACTTAAGTTAAAGGCACACTGTAACCAAAAATGTTCTTTTGTGATTCAGATAGAGCATGACATTTTAAGCAACTTTCTAATTTACTCCTATTATCACATTTTCTTCATTCTCTTGGTATCTTTATTTGAAATGCAAGAATGTAAGTTTAGATGCCGGCCCATTTTTGGTGAACAACCTGGGTTGTCCTTGCTGATTGGTGGATAAATTCATCCACCAATAAAAAAGTGCTGTCCAGAGTACTGAAACCAAAAAAAAATCTTAGATGCCTTCTTTTTCAAATAATGATAGCAAGAGAACGAAGAAAAATTGAAAATAGGAGTAAATTAAAAAGTTGCTTAAAATTGCATGCTCTTTCTGAATTACAAAAGAAAAAATTTGGGTTCAGTGTCCCTTTAAGAAGCAGCGGTCATAAGACCACTGCTCCTTAACTCATCCATTACCTCTGAGGTGGTGGACAGCAATCATCCCGATCCTATATGATCGTAATGATTGACACCCCCTGCTAGTGGCCGATTGGCCGCGATTATACAGGGGGCGGCATTGCACAAGCATTTCACCAGAAATGCTTGTGCAATGTTAAATTTAGCAATGTCGGGCGGACATAATCCGCTACAGCGGACCACGTCCCTCCGACATATGATAAATCTACCCCTTAGTCTTAACTTCAAGTGAGAAGTAAATTTTTTTATAACAAATTTCAAAGTTATTATTTTTCCACTCCTCCTGTATCATGTGACAGCCATTTGCCAATCACAAATGCACAAATGCAAATACTTATATTCTGTGAATTCTTGCACATGCTCAGTAGGAACTGGGGACTCTCATACCTTTAATCTTTGTTATTCTTCATCTAAGATTTGAGAAGCTCCTTCCCCATTTGGTGAATTTATGCTGCCGAATGACAAACATCTTCTTAAAGTGTTTGACTGGAGAGTTCTTTGAAATTTGAATGAATCTAGATCAGTATGTCAGTCTATGTCGGAGCTTCTTTTGAATAGCTCTTGTTGATGAACTAGTTTATTACTGTGTCTATCTTCTGCAATCAATGAAAGACTTTTCTGAGCTACACAGTTAAACATAAACAATAAATATGCAGTAAGATGGAGAGGGGCTTGGGAAAAACGTTAGATGCATCGTCCTGATGCAAATGTTATTTAATCAGGAACAGTTTTTCACTTCATTATATCTGATTATCATGGCAATTAAAATCACCTTTTTACTAGCAGTACGAGGATAAAGCAGAGAACGAGCCGCCTCAGTCACAATTAGCATTGAATTAATTGTTTTGAAGGAATATTACCATTTTCCCAGAACACAAATGAAGATAATGGAAGAGCCGTTTATTGGTAGTACTTGAGAGTTATCTTGAATGTCGGAATCTACGTTTTATTTTATGTTTTTACCATCATAGAAAGATTCTGTTTAGAAATAATCTTTCTTAAATTAAATGTTTATCTCCTCTATAATATTCAGGGTAACATAAACAGTATGTTTTGTACAAGGCATTTTCATTCTTCTGAGGTTTGTTAGACAAACAATAAGTGCATTTGGTTTCTGCTTAGTAATCTGAAAATTATATTTTCTTGTTTTTAATGTTTTTATTTTATTTTATTTACATTCAGGGCTATTACAAAACAATTTTTAGAACTCCAGATGAAGACATAATATGCTGCCCTATCAATAAAACCAAGTCCTTAATGGGATATAAAACAGGCTACATCATTGTTGTAATAAAAAATCACTAAGCAGTGGTTTATATTTCATATAAATTATTGTAATGTCTATTTATTTATTGTTTCAAAAGAATTTGAACTTTTATTTTATTTTTCTTGCTTTTATTTCTTTTTTTTCTAAAGTATCCATTACTTACTGTCACTGCCCTACAAGGGGGCTGTAGTCTCAACTGGAAGGCAAATGAGCAGATTTCCCAGTGTTGTTAGAAGAAGCCTAGAAAAGCTGCAGTCACTTTATTGTCCATGTTCAGTTTAGGACTTTTGCTGCAAAAATCATGTGACAATAGCACTAAGGTTCTTTAATAGTAGCTCTCTATCTAGCTGCAGGCAGTGTACACTGAGAATTTCCAACTGCTCATTTAGCAAGAAATCAAGTGAGTTGTTCGCTGTTTTTTTAATAGTCTGTTGTTTTTTATGTTTACTTTGATTTAACACACTTACATATATATATATATATATATATATATATATATATATATATATATATATATATTTATATTTATTTTTACTGAAGGAGCACTGTTTCATATCCCTTTAATACGATCTGTGCCTCCCTGCAGCTTTCATATATCAGGCCTATGTCATAGATGTGCAGCTACCCTGCAGCCTATTTATGCTGTGGATGTGTCATATCAGACCCCTGCAGGAAAAACAAAAAGTGAGAACAAAAGAACAGGTAATAGTTAAGCGCTAAAAGCAAAGGTTGGAAAGGAGATATGTAAATCTATAATTGACAGAGCGGCGGCGTTTTTTCTCATAATATTTATATTAACCACTATAAACTATAGTATCCATTATTATTCCTTAAAATAGATTTCCATTCGCATTACACGCCGCCACTCTGTCAATTATAGATTTACATATCTCCTTTCCAACCTTCGCTTTTAGCGCTTAACTATTACCTGTTCTTTTGCTCTCACTTTTTGTTTTTCCTGGAGGGGAATTCAATAGTTAAGCTGGGTTGTTTTCTCTAGCGCTTATAATTTTATTTTACACTGACATATCAGACCCCTGGCCCAGCTGCTCAACCTCTTGTAGCTCCCTTTTTCTTAGCACATCCCACATAAGATCCCACATCATATCTCTGACTAGCTGCACAGCCCCCTTTACACCAGACACATGCAACCCCAGACACCACAAGTCTCTTTAAAAACTCCTTGTTAAGTTATACTCCATGACAAAGCCCCAAACCAGATGTTTACCTCCCTGCAGCCCCTTATGCTGGTCATTTGCTACAACTGAATCTCAGGCCACATGTGTGGTACTTTCAGTCCTCTGACCTTCCCATTGTGTCCTTTGAGTCCTGACTCTTTATTGAACTTGGGATAATAAAGGTGAGATAGGGAATTTAATGTAAGAGCAGGCTGCCCTAGAAACCAAAAATATGCAGCCAAGTATTGATTGTTAACACTGTATTGACCAATGCTGCCACATTTATAATCTGAAACAAAACATTAGTTTGTTTGTTTTTTCTGTGTCCAAATCATCAAATATTTTGGTTGTAGTAAGGAACATGCTTGCAATTAAAATTGAGATTAGTGTTTTAGTGCCCATGGACCATATGCACTTATTTGATGTATTGAGCAATTTCATATAGGAACATTACTTTTAACCATAGGTGGCAGTATTTAAATAAATAGTGGAATATTTTTAAATGAAATCATTAATGCTTTTTTTTTTTTTTTAAGTAAATGTTTATAATTTGCCTGTAATATTATGACATAGGTCTTAAGTAGAGTTAAACTATGAAATATTTTCTGAATTCTTAGAGCTGATATTCCTTAAAGGAGAAAGCTCATGAGAGAATGTGTAGCAGTGCCCTTGTCCATTCAGTTTTATTGTTTTATTTATTTAACCTTGTTGTCTAATAAATAAAGTATTCATCATATCTTTCATCAGCAAAGTGACATCTAGAAGGCCATGTTCGTACTAATTTATTAAGGGGTGTATAGATTTATTTTTGACTGAGAAAGGGGCACAATTTTGGCACCTTCTTACTTTTATTGATTCAATTCTTAGGTCTAATAGGATAACAAACTGCCATTTTTACATTGACCATATAATACCCAGAGACCCTTGTGCCATCATGTGAAAGTGCATGCTATTCTCTTTATAATAAGAGGTTGTATGGTGCATTAATGTATTTTTGGACAAGAGAGAATCAAAGTCTAAGATCTTTCCTACATTCATATTCTAAAATTGGCATCTTATTGGTTAGGGAACTGTGACCTCTATTTAAAAAAAAACAAAAAAAAACATCCTTCTAATAAAGGGTCTCAGACACATTTAGGTTAAAAGGAGGTTAATTACTCTTACACAGCTTACATTAAAGGGACATGAAACCCAACATTTTTATTTCATGATTAAAATAGAGAATACAATTCTCAATATTTCCAATTTATTTATATTATGAAATTTGCATCATTATCATGTTATTCTTTGTTGAAGAGATATCTAGATAGGTAGCGGCACATGTCTAGACCATTACATGACAGGAAATAGTGCTGCCATCTAGTGTTCTTTGTATAACAAAACTGCAGACGTGTGCATACTACTGAACTTACCGTCCTGCTTTTCAACAAAGGATAACAAGAAAACAAAGACAGTTGATAATACAAGTACATTGGAAAGTTGTTTAAAATTGCATGTTCTGTTTGAATCATGGAAGAAAATTTTGGGTTTTAAGTCCCTTTAAGGATCAGCTCCGATATGTCTACATTCCAAAGAAGCACTCCCCCCCCCCCCCCTTTCACCTCCTTGGTCTTGCTTCTAGGCTTGACATGTTTTTTTATTTACAGATGCTGGTAGTTTCATTTTTTCTTTATCTCCTACCTTATAAACATTTCCCAGAAAATGTTTAGAACATGACATGTACAATTGTTCTAACTGGCTGGCACGTGTCCTATTAAGCTAAACAAGTATGCTAAGGAATAAGTTTAGATTATTTTGTTCAGTAGAGTTTACATTTATACACTGAATTGCTGTATTGTTATTGCCTGGCATTCTTACACATAAAATAAATTCTCTTTTTCAGTCGTATGCTGGCAAAAAGCTTCTTGTCAGTTTGTAATGACCTTGGGGTTTTGATAAGTTTGATGATCTAAATATATATTCTTTCACAATAAAACCTTTGTTTCAAAATGGACAGATAAGTCAAAGTATCTTTTAATTTGAACTTAAAAAGATGACGCAATACAAGAATTAAAGTGCATTCCTTCTTTATTCAATTGTCATGGGAGAATATAAAAGAGCGATATATATTTAAATATATGATAAGAAAGCATTTACTATATAGAATGTAACCATAAAATATGCAGAAATGTTTGACCTGTTATATAGATTCTAAATGCCATTTTCTATGTACATTTGATTAAAGAAACATTTTCTTATTACATAACATTTTTAATTTCTATTTTTTTTTTCTCTCATGATTCTGATAGAGCATGCAATTTTAAGCAACTTTCTAATTTACTTCTATTATCATGTTTTCTTTGTTCTCTTGGTATCTTTATTTGAAAAGCAGGAACGTAAAGCTTAGGCGATGACCCATTTTGAAAACAGGATTTCTTGATTATCATTATTTTAAAAATCCTACTAAATGGATAACTGAACCATCCACACAAAGATAACAATGACAAAAACTGTATTGTTAAGGTGCATCAAAAATCGTAACAAAATTGTTTTTGACAAAAATCTAATTTTATCCAAAAAAAAAAAAATGTAAATTAAACAGAATAAATTGTATTAGATATGCACAGCATAAATGATAATTTAAGTACACTGGATGTGTACATATAGAAATTCGTACTTATAAGTAAAAAATACAGTGTCATTGGGTTTTTTAATCATAAAATGGGCTGAACATGGGCGTTCCATGTGCAGGGGCGGACTGACCAGCCAGACAAATAGGACCTGGACCGAGGGCCCAGCATGTAGGGGGCCCCACAAATGGCATCTCCATGGATCCTGGTGGTGTGCTGCTTAAGCTGGGGCTGACAGCTACCCTATCAGTAGATAAGCAATTAAGTGTTGGTTTAGTGGGTGCCCTGGCCCCAGAGTGGGGGGCCTTGTGCAAGGATATGAGGTTTGTTGCTCGAGGGACCCTATCAGGGGTCTGTCGCTGTGAGTGTGGGGTCTGGGCCTTGAGTTTGGGGGTCCTGTCTCTGGACCTTGATGTTGGGGGGCTGGTAGGGGCAGGGAGGCTACCATGTTCATTTGCATACATTTGGGTCAGTGTGATACAGTGGGGGCCCTTCCCTAATTTTTGCCTGGGGGCCCCGATTCGTCTCAGTCCGCCCCTGTCCATGTGTATGAAATTATCTCTCAAATCCCATCATCCCATCATAATTATCTAAACATTTCTACCCTACCGGTCTCACTGTTTTTTCTCGCAATTTAAAAGGTGGCAAGTTTTATCAAAATGCTCAAAACACTAATTACTCTGAAATGAAAACCTATGATTATGAACATAAGAGCGTTTTAAAGTACAATGCACTGAAAACAATGTCTTTTGATCTGTATTAGGTGTAATATTAAAGTTTAAAGTCATGGTAAGCTCTCCCCTTTATGAAAACAGATCCGGAATGATAGTGATGTTTTAGATGGAGTTTAAGTTATCAGTTGTAATGAAGGTGCGCTATAACTTACTTTTTAATGCAGCGCTTAAATTCAAATACCTTGCGCTCTGCCACCCAGTTCAAAATTCATTTTTTCTGTGAGCTAACGGTTTGAACTGTTCTCCAATCAGCCCTATAGCTGCAACAAAAGTATATCAGCCCACTGTATTGGGTTGTGGTTTCAGCTAACAGAAACAGCTATTTCATATACAAAATATACTGAGATGAACACTTTCCTATACATTTTTATCTCTGCAGCTATTGGAAATGCATTAAAGGGACACTGAACCCAATTTTTTTTCTTTTGCGATTCAGATAGAGCATGCAATTTTAAGCAACTTTCTAATTTACTCCTATTATCAAATTTTCTTCATTCTCTTGGTATCTTCATTTGAAAAGCGAGAATGTAAGTTTAGATGACGGCCCATTTTTGGTGAACAACCTGGGTTGTTCTTGCTGATTGGTGGATAAATTCACCCACCAATAAACAAGTGCTGTTGAGATCTGAACCAAAAAATCTACTGGCTCCTTAGCTTAGATGCCTTCCTTTTCAAAAAAAGATAGCAAGAGAACGAAGAAAAATTGATAATAGGAGAAAATTAGAAAATTGCTTAAAATTGCATGCGCTATCTGAATCACGGTAGAAAACATTTGGGTTCAGTGTCCCTTTAAGGAGAAACTAATTTTATATTACACTGTGTCTTACTGTGCACTTACTTTCTTCCTCTTGGTATCCTTTGTTGAAAAGGTTATTTTCCTAGATAGGCTGAGGAGAGTGCATGTGTCCTGAGCACTTTATGTATAACATTGTTGAAAACACTTCAGCCACATAAAACTAGCCAGCCACAAAACAGCCACAAGACACTAGGGCCTACAGATTATATCTACCAGACATCCCAGTAACCCTTACAGTGACTCAACTAAGCTACCCAACTAACAAATTTACACTTGCAATTATCTCTCAGTATGAACTCTCCACTACAATTATTCCTAAATATGACATCCATAAAACTAAAGTACCCCCCCCCATATATTACTTCCACAGGAATAAAGCTTTTTACTCATAATGCACCTCTTTTCCCCAGCAAAGCAATCCTACAGAAATCAGAGAGAACCTACTATATAACCTTATATTGCAATATGCCCCCAAAATCTAGGGACCAATTTAAGACCTTAGAACCCCACTCTGACTAATAAACCCACTAAAATAAATATATAAAATGTCTCAAAATGAAATACAATTGTCCGAAACATTTCTACTATAACCTCTGTTCCAACATTGTCTGTCTTAAGACCCTTTGGGGCATGTTTATCAAGCTCCGTATAGAGCTTGATGCCCCGTAACAGAAGTTATGAAGTAGCGGTCTAAAGGCGGCGGACAGAAATCAACCCGATCGAATACGATCGGGTTGATTGACACCCCCTGCTAGAAGCCAATTGGCCGTGAATCTGCAGGGGGCAGCATTGCACCAGCAGTTCACAAGAACTACTGGTGCAATGTTAAATGCCAACAGCGTATGCTGTCGGCATTTATCGATGTGTAGTGGACATGATCACCTATATCGGATCATGTCCGCTCGCACCATAATAAATAGGCCCCTTTGAATCAACAGTCCTTTCTTTAATCAGTTTGGGCCTAGTCTTGGGTCGCCTTGTATTATCTTCTTTTTTTTTTAAGTAATCTTGATTGAGTAACAGACTGGCCAATAATTATCTCTTTCAAAATTGAGTCATCTCACTATTTTGATTGGTTAACCAGTGATAGTAATGATATATATTTATTTCTAGTTGTTTCAACATTGTCAAAAACAGGTTGTTCAGATACAATCTGCAATTGAGAACCGCAGAGTTATTGTTAAGCAACATATGATCTAACGTGAATTCTCTTAAAGGGACAGTCTACTACAGAATTATTATTGTTTAAAAAGATAGATAATTCCTTTATTACCAATTTCCCACTTTTGCATAACCAACATGGTTATATAAATATACTTTCTACCTCTGTCATTACCTTGTATCTAAGCCTCTGCAGACTGCCCCCTTATTTCAGTTCCGTTGACAGACTTGCATTTTAGCCAATATATGGCACACATGAACTAGCGCTTTCTAGCTATGAAAAATTGTCAAAATGATCTGAGATAAGAGATAGACTTCAATGGCATAGAAAACATATGAGCCTACCTAGATTTAGCTTTCAATGAAGAATACCAAGGGAAAAAGCAAATTTGATGACAAAAGTAAATTGGAAAGTTGTTTAAAATTGAATTCTCTATCTGAATCGTGAAAGTTAAATTTTGACTAGACTGTGCCCTTAACCTTGAGGTTTTTAATAATTCATATTGTTAATATTTCTTTTATTATACTCAGTAGTTCATAATATTACATTTACAGAATCAGCAGGGGTGACAAGTGAAATCCTAAAATATCTAGAAACAAGGATATAATATAAAAAAAATAATAATTATAAATTCAATTATGCCATAGCTGAGCCTTTAAATCATGCACCCTTATTTGAGATGCATGAAATTAAAAACAGCAGATTGTGTGTGATATAAGATGTAGAAATATGTATTTTTGTGCTTACCAAAAAAATAAAACATGTTAAAATAGGATATTTTTGCTACATCAGTGTTTTGATTGCTGAAAATTGAGTATTTAAAGGGATAGGAAAGTCAAAATTAAATTTGCATGATTCTGATAGAGCTTGTAATTTTAAGACACTTCTATTTTCAAATGTTCTCTTGGTATCCCTTGTTGAAAAATAATACGCACATATCCTACACTAGTGGGTGCTAGTTGCTGATTGGTGCCTGCGCACATTTGTCTCTTGTTATTTGCTAACTTGATGTGTTCAGATAGCTGTCAGTAGTACAATGCTGCTCCTTCAGCAAAGGATAACTAGAAAATGAAGCATATTTGATAATAAAAGTAAATTGGAAAGTTGATCAAAATTGTATGTTCTATCTGAATCACAAAAGAAAATATTAAGCTTTCCTGTCACTTTAACCCCTTAACGACCAAGGACGTACCAGGTACATCCTGCAAAAACTGTCAGTTAGTGACAATGGACGTACCTGGTACGTCCTCGGTCTAATTGAGCGCTGGATGCGATTGCGATAGCTTCCAGCAGCTCTCAGGGTATTGCAGTGATGCACCACATTTGCATAATAAATATAAATTATTTGTGAAGGATGTAGAGGGAGGGGAGGGATTTAATGTTGGGCAAGGGATCTGGGAAGGGGAGGGAGATAGGGTTTTTAGGGGGGCAGCTACACTACAGAAAAGTTTTTTATTTATAAATAAAAAAATAAAAAAACATTTTTGGGGGCAAACTGGGTACTGGCATACAGCTGCCAGTACCCAAGTGGAGATCCAGCACTGCTGAATCAATATATATATATATATATATATATATATATATAAATATATATATATATGCTTTTTTATTTTAGTACTGACAGACTTTCTGCCAGTACTTAAGATGGCAGCGACAATTATGAGGTGGGGGAGGGAAGAGAGCTGTTTGAGGGGGTTTAAGGAGGGATCATGGGGTGGGATGTGTCAGGTGGGATGCTGATCTCTACACTAAAGCTAAAATTAACCCTACATGCTACCTAATTAACCCCTTAACTGCTGGGCATAATACAAGTGTGGTGCACAGCGGCATTTAGCGGCCTTCTAATTACCAAAAAGCAACGCCAAAGCCATATGTGTTTGTTTGTGAAAAAGTTAACTATTTTTTTAAATTGATCGCATTAGGCGGTGAAATGGTGGCATGAAATATACCAAAATGGGCCTAGAACAATACTTTGGGTTGTTTACTACACTACAATAAAGCTAAAATTATTCCTACAAACTCCCTAATTAACCCCATCACTGCAGGGCATAATACACATGTGGTGCGCAGTGGCATTTAGCGGCCTTCTAATTACCAAGAAGCAATTCCAAAGCCATATATGTCTGCTATTTCTGAACAAAGAGGATCCCAGAGAAGCATTTACAACCATTTGTGCCATAATTGCACAAGTTGTTTGTAAATAATTTCAGTGAAAAACCTAAAGTTTGTGAAAAAGTTAGTAAACAAGTTAACAATTTTTTTTATTTGATCGTATTTGGCGGTGAAATGGTGGCATAAAATATACCAAAATGGGCCTAGATCAATACTTTGGGTTGTCTACTAAAACAAAATATATACATGTGAAGGGTTATTCATGGATTCCTGACAGATATCAGTGTTACAATGTAACTATGGCACATTTTGAAAAACAAAATGGTTTTGAAATAGCAAAGTGCTACTTGTACTTATTGCCCTATAACTTGCAAAACAAGCAAAGAACATGTAAACATTGGGTATTTCTAAACTTAGGACAACATTTAGAAACTATTTAGCATAGGAGTTTTTTGGTGGTTGTAGATGTGTAACAGATTTTGGGGGTCAAAGTTAGAAAAAGTGTTTTTTTCCATTTTTTCATCATATTTTATAAAACAAATTTATAGTAAATTTATATGATACAATGAAAATAATGGTATTTTTAGAAAGTCCATTTAATGGTGAGAAAAACAGTATATAATATGTGTGGGTACAGTAAATGAGTAAGAGGAAAATTACAGCTATTTACAAACACCGCAAAAATGTAAAAATAGCCCTGGTCCTTAAGGCTAAGAAAATTGAAAAATCTGGTCACTAAGGGGTTAATGTATCACTTCCATAAATGATGCTACTAGTTTCCTGCAAGATAAAGTATGATATTTTATTGCAATATGATAAAAGACCATGATATTGATGTTGACAATTCTAAATTGTCACAGAAGAACACAACATTTTCACATAAAACAAAATACAGTAGACATTCCATTTCCCTAGAAAGTTATTTTTCAACAGTTCTTGTTTTGACAGTGAACACAAGGTTGGCTGTACAACATGATACTTTTGTAAAATAAATAAAATTAAAGTCTAGGAATGACTCTGAGAGTGTTTGAAATATGTGTAGTTGACTCCAAAACACATTGAGTAAACAAATTCTCTATCATCCTCTGTTTCCTATTGACACTGGTTTCCACCTTTGCAACACATTCATCTAGGTTAATTTAGCAGTATATGGGCTATGCTAAAATAAATTGCTTTTTTTCGAGGTTGCAGAAGCTTGGCTCTTTACAGATACATTATATGGGGTATACAGGAGTAGCAAACATGTGCAGCTCTAATAAATTGCTATAAGGAACCAGAAAACTTTATCTTCCTCTGTTCTTCAGATGATGTAAAATATGAGAGAGTTATTCATGAAAGGGTTGCAAGCCTGTTGTTCTTGATAAAGAGGTTTATTGTGTTCATCCTAAGTTAATTTCACATCTCTTAAAGGGACAGTCTACACCAGAATTGTTATTGTTTAAAAAGATAGATAATCCCTTTATTACCCATTCCCTAGTTTTGCATAACCAACACAGTTATATAAATACACTTTTTACCTCTGTGATTACCTTGTATTTAAGCCACTGAAAACTCCCCCCTTATTTCAGTTCTTTTGACAGACATCCATTTTAGCCAATCAGAGCTGGCTCACTGGAACTCCACGTGCGTGAGCACAGTGTTATCTATATGACACACATGAACTAACACCATCTAGTGGTGAAAAACTGTCAAAATGCCCTGAGAGAAGAGGCGGTCTTCAAGGGCTTAGAAATTAGCATATGAACCTCCTAGTTTTAGCTTTTAACTAAGAATACCAAAAGAACAAAGCAAAATTGGTGATAAAAGTAAATTGGAAAGTTGTTTAAAATTATATTCTCTATCTGAATCATGAACATTTTGGACTAGACTGTCTTGTTAAGTCTTGTATATATTGTGCCACAGGGCTTTTAGTGTCTAAACTTAACCCATTCGCTGCTAAGTCTTTTTTTCACCCCCCATGCTAAGACAATTTTGAGATGTTTTTGCTACTTACATTTAAACCCCTATTGTAGTCAAATTCCATTGAGTAATCCAGACAAATTATATATTGTTTTAGCAGATTCACATTATACCATTATTATATTTTTTAATTCATGGCTTGTGAGAAAGCTGTGGCCAAAACTGTAAAATAAATGTATAATTTTTGGGTATATTTTAGTAAATAATTTTCAAAATTGCACAGTGACCACTGCAGTAACTGTGAAATTGGCATCAAGAGTAGCCATATGTGAAATAGGGGCCCTACAGGTTTTTGGGGGTTATAATGTAAATTAGAGAGGCCCCATTGTGCAGTACAGAAAAAAAAAAACTTTTTTCATGCAAGGTGTTTACCGTTACCACAGTGATCACCTGACTGTACAACAAAAAAAAAAGAATATATATTTTTAAGAGAGGGTCTATTGGGAAATACATTTTATTAGGCGTCTGTAGACATAAACATTTGTTTTCATGGTGCATATATAGTACTATTGCAAACCAGATCACTGTGTGTTTGTTTTACCACCACCACATAGAACAGGCTTTTCTCTTTCAAATGAGGGGTCTTGGAGCTTTGTAGCTGCTATGGAAGCTTAGATTGAGGGGTTAGAATAACCTCACCCCATATAACGCAAACATATTTCTGCTTAGGAGAGCTAAATAGCCCCAAGAAATATAAGCACCCCACAGTGTGGACGGATCACACAGCAGGACCACTGACAGGCTTGCATTTAGTGTATTGTAGGAAGGGTTACTGCCCGTTACTAGAGCATCTCACTATCTCTCTAACCAGACTGTGCTCCAGCTCCTCCCACTAGTAGCAGTGTTTACTGAAGCGTTTCTGTTCTCTGTCTAGGGGGAACAAATAGCAAAAATAGAGCAAGAACTTTGTTCTCATGCGTTACCGCTGGACTTGGCCCCTGAAGAGAAATCAATGTGGAAATGTGGATAAGACTGAAACCCTTTAAATTTACATTTGATCATCAAAAAGTAGAAACATAGAGTCGGAGTGCAGAAAAGTACCATAGGCCCAACAAGACTGCCCATATGTTCTATAAAGTGTAAGATGAATTAGTTTGTAGGATAGCCTTATGTTTATCCCAGGCATTCTTGAAGTGCCACACAATGTTTGTATTTACCACCTATAATGCAAGTTTAGTCCATGAACCAACTGCCATTTCTGTGAAGAATTGTTTCCATAAAATTACTCCTGAACATACTAACCCCTTTTAAACCTACTACCATCAATGCTGCAAAATAGAAAAAAAAATGTCTGTTGTCAGAACAGTTTCAATTTGCTGCAAAATGGCAATAGAAAAAAATGCCTTTTCAATAACTGGATATATTTCCTGAAATAATAGGCACAAAGTTTTTGCAAAAAATTATCTGCTTTCATTCTACTTTTAATTAGGTAGGGTGAAAATTGTTATGATTAAAACAAGCATTGAAGCAGGTATTTTACATCGCTTAGGAACAAATCATTGTGCTGTTGTTCAGACTATTCTTTCATAATTGGGATAAATTTCAGCCTGTCCCAGTTAAACGATATCAGAGAATGGAAGTCATTTCTAATGCCTAATTTAACTATGGTTCACATTGAAACCCTACATTACAATTTATTGTGTGAAAGGAAATACAATTCTTTGAAAACATTAAAGATGTCTGATGTCTGAATATAACACAGTTAAAATAAGTGAAAATGGATTTAAATAAATTACTAATACTTAAATTGCATTAATTAAAATAGACAAGTATAACATTAGGGCCGCAATTCTCAAAGCTTTGTAGTGGTCATTAAGAAATGGACAATTTTGTTTAACAATGTTCACAAGATTCATTATTTTCAATGAAAGTGGGCTGTCTTCGATAAATGCAATGTGTGAGTAGTTGTCTATTGTAAATTATAGGCCTCGCTTTCTTAAATCATTCCAAAAATGTAGCAAATTATTGTGAATATTAGTGGCATGAAGCAGGCCTTAAAGGGACGGTCTATACCAGAATTTTTATTTTTAAAAAAGATAGATAATCCCTTTATTACCCTTTCCCAAGTTTTGCATAACTAACACAGTTATATTAATACAATTTTTACCTCTGTGAATACCTTGTATCTAAGCTCCTACAGACTGCCTCCTTATCTCAGTGCTTTTGACAGACATGCAGGTTAGCTAATCAGTGCAGACTCCTAAATAACTCCACGGTAGTGAGCACAATGTTAACTATATGACACACATGAATTAGAACTGTCTTACTGTAAAAAAACTTTCAAAATGCTCTGAGCTAGGAGGCAGTTTTCAACGGTTTAGAAATCAGTTTGAGCCTAGCTAGATTTAGCTTTTCGAAAATACCACCAAGGGAAAAAAGCTAATTTAATGGTAAAAGTAAATTGGAAAATTGTTTAAAATTGCATGCCCTATCTGAATAATGAAAGTTTAATTTTGTCTAGACTGTCCCTTTAATATTCTTATCTGTTATTGAAATATGAAAGTGGATAATGTTGAAATATTTATCAAATAATTTGATGCTTAAGAAGATTTAAATTAAATAGAATGTTTCAAGAATAAAGTATATAAGGTCGGTTTACGAGTGGAGAGCAAAATTGCGATTTTGCAAGTGTGATATTTGTGCTCCACTCGTAATACCAGTGCACGCAAATGTGCGCTGGTATTTGAAGTGACCGGCTATGCAAACGCAACCTTGCATTCACATTGTATGAGAGCGTGCTTCCATAGGCTTCAAGAGAAACCAAGCACAGTGCAAGTTGCACAGAGATGGGCAGCAAATTCAAAATATATATGCATATATATTTATGTGTTTATATGTGTATATATACACATATTAACACATAAATATAAATGTATTTAAGCATATACATACTGTATATATTTAAAGAGAACACACAGTTCCCCATAGACTGCAATGTAGTAGTATTTTTTTTTAACCCCAATAAACTGCTTTGTGCAGTTATTATTTTTTAAAAAAGAAAGCTTTTTTTTTATTTTAATAAACTACACTACACTATATCTTGGGGGCAATTGGGGCACTTTTGGAAAATTAACTAGAGATCTGATCTCTAGTTCATTTTTCGAGCGCTAATAGCTACCGCGAGCTCCAGAGTCTTGTCCTATTCTTCTATTCCTCTTCCTACTTAGTATACCCACACTTTGCATCTTCTTTCCTTTGTATTAAAGAGACACTGAACCCAAATGTTTTCTTTTGTGATTCAGATAGAGCATGCAAATTTAATCAACTTTTTAATTTACTCCTATTATCAATTTTTCTTCGTTCTCTTGCTATCTTTATTTGAAAAAGTAGGCATCTAAGCTTTTTTTTTGGTTCAGACACTATGGACAGCACTTTTTGATTGGTGGATGAATTTATCCACCAATCAGCAAGAACAACCCAGGTTGTTCACCAAAAATGGGCCGGCATCTAAACTTACATTCTTGCATTTCAAATAAAGATACCAAGAGAATGAAGAAAATTTGATAATAGGAGTAAATTACAAAGTTGCTTAAAATGTCATGCTCTATCTGAATCACGAAAGAAATTTTTTGGGTTCAGTGTCCCTTTAACTCTTGTTATTTCACCTATTGCAGGTTTTCTTCTACCACAGTGAGTGGGTTAATGAAGAATGAGTGACTATAATCTTCACTACAGCAGTAGAACCTGACATCACATTCAATGCAATCCATGCACTAGACACAAAAACTCATGCATCTGTTTGGCAGGGAACAAGAATAAAACTTAATACCAAGCCAACTTGTAAAACGGTCTTGGCACACGCTTCCCCCTAGCCCACTTCCACTCATCCCAGTAACCCCACCTGTAGGTCTAGTTAGGCCAACTGCCTTATCACCTCATCTTGTTGAGAGTACTCTCTAGTTGGTAATTTCCCCTTGCTTACTAAACAATGGTGTCTTAATGTAGGAAGCCCGCCACTTGAGTTGTTGCTGTCCTCTCCATCAGTTTTAACATGTTCCTGAGAAAAAGAACCTCACGGCACTTTTGGGCCTCCTTATCTCATGACCAGTGTTCAATATAAGAAAGTCTCTAAGCTATTCTGCTATCTCTTATTTATCTTCCTTCTCTGAAGACAAGAAGCCATGAAGCCTATTTGCCTGCCCATAGAATTATAGACGTTATCTCCTCTGTACCTTTCCACATACCCCTTCATGCCTAGCTTCCTTCTTGAATATATTTCTAGATGCTTTCATACTAAATCAGCCATGCAATGCAAATTTATTCTTTAACAATGCTGCCTAGAACCATACCATACCAGACCAGACAAAAGATGCACCCCAGCTGTCCTTTAAATTTGAGAATACCTGAATCATAAGCCCTTCAAGTTCAAAATTTGGTTGCCAATTGCAAAACAATAACAAACACACACTACATACACACTCTTTACAAACACTTAACACACTACACTTACATACACTTCAAAACACTACACACAACACCCCATATATATTCTTTTTACTGTAACACAATATTGCTAAATTGCATAAATTGTGGGCCATTTATTTCTTAGAGCATATACTAGTTAGACACTATTAGCTAATGTGTGTTGTTTAGAAATGACTTCCATTAATCTTGTCCTAACTAAATGAATTATGGGATTCATTCGTGCATATAATTAGTTTCATGAACTTAAATTTCATTCAGGAAATGAATGTCCATTATGGATTTGTTTAAAATAATGCTTATTAAACTAATACTGCTCAGAGAAACTTGGACTAATCATGTTCAAAGATGAACGTAAAGTGTTATGATGAAGATTTTGTGTTTATAGTTGATACAAGTTCTGCTCTCAATAAACCATATATTTTTAGTTCATATAGTCATATATCAAATTTAGGGGGTTTTCATAAACTTTACGATATCTGCTCCCAATAACGAGATTTCAGTTTTGGCCGATATGGAAAACTCATCTTTGCTGCTACATTCTTAAAAAATATAGATATGCAGATGATAGATAGATAGATAGATAGATAGATAGATAGATAGTGTCCTAGTAAAGTTTACAGATTATTTGTTTTGTTATTTTATACATTTTTTACATAACCTGTTTGCTCAATATGATTACAAAATATCTGTATATGCTGAATGTGACACATCCTCTATTTCAGAGTAATGTGTATAATTATTTGCCTTTGATGTAGACAATGCATATATATTTAAAGCATTTCCACCATAACATTATCAGAATAAACTTGACTTCACCATATCAGAAAATAGATTCCATTAAATTAGGTCATCAAGTTCTCTGTTAAAGTAATCTTAGCATCAAATTATAATTGTCTTATTAACTTGTGAATATGAGTTCCCAGTGTAATCATTAATAGTAAAACAGATAAGACCTCGATGTTGGAGGCAACAGTAGGGCAGGCATGATTTTTGTTTAATAAAAGCCTAATAAACAAACTAGCAAGTGGTCCTAACAGACTGACAGTGTTCGTAATGTTTCAACTGATGTATGTTTTTAATTCAATCGTTTTATGAAAATGTGGCTGTTTATGTACAGACATTTATTGTCCAAGTTTAATTGCACTGAGATTAATTTCGCCTTGTCTTCCCTATTCACAGAGGGTGACGAGACAGGAGTGATGGATAGTTTGCTGGAAGCCTTGCAGTCAGGCGCTGCATTCAGGGATCGTAGGAAACGAATGCCGAAAAACAACGGTGAGTAAGACATTCGCCTGCATGCTCGCAGAATGCTTTTGTCGATGCTCCTTTTGCAAAGTCATTTAGCAGTCATGCTTCAGAGACCCTAGTTCTCGTTCCGGTATGAAGCCACAGCAGGTTGCTTTGATGTGATCACAAGCTCATGCTTGGCAACTGTGTTTTGGTACAGCTGTAATCTGCGCAAAGAAATATTAGAAAAGCAATAATGAAATTTCAATTCTTTTAATGCTACATTTAAATGCAAAACATAGGTTTTATTTTGCAATGTATGTGCAGTGCCAAAACAGTGAGAAGCTGATTATCTGAATTTGGAAAAGATTTTTAAGTCTATTTGAATAAATGAGACAAAAAAATTAATTCATACTTGATAGTGTCTGTGCACAGTATCTTTAAATCATACAAATTTATGTGCAAATCCCATGTTAATATTTAGAAACTTTTGAATACATGTTCAAATGAAAATATTACAGTTATTTTTTTTAAAGTGTAGTACATTTGTAGGCTATAACAATATCTAATTTGCAAATTTAATTATATGTATATTAGATAAAATAAAGTGTGTGTGTGTGGGGGGGGAAGAGGTCTGAGCTCATTTAAATTTTGTAATTAGATTCTTTAATGAAATAGAATAACCTGGCAGATTATGCATTAGAGCAAACAGATGATATTTTCATTTTCAGGTCATGCTACTGAACAACTAAAACTGAGATACAGATGAACGGTTGGAGTATTATGGCCTCATCCAAATTATATTCTAGCGTGTTAAACATGTTAATCACCTTTGCAAAGCCAAGAAACAGGATATATGCCTGCAATATATATATCTCAAATTTCCCAAAAAAAGAGATACTTTACACATAAAAAATGAGGTGAACTGTTTGGGTCACGTAAATATATATACATAAATATTATATAAAGCGACATAAAACCCAAAATATTTATTTCATGATTCAGATAGAACATGCAAGTTTAAGCAACTTTCCAATTTATTATTATCATCAAATTTTCTTTGCTCTCTTGGTATCTTTTGTTGAAAAAAAAAAAGCCCAGGAGCGTGCACGTGTTTGGAGCACTATACGGCAGCAGTTTTGCAAGAATGTTAATCAGTTGCAAGAGCATTAGATGACAACACTATTTCCTGTCACCTAGTGCCCAGATGCCTGCCTAGGAATCTCTTCAACAAAGAACACCATGGGAACAAACAGTAAAGTCCTAGCTTGTTTTACTGCTTTATACAGCCTGTAATGTGTTATGACAGACACAATGCTTTCAATGAGCATAGGTTTGTATGAGAAATACACATCTTTACATCATCTCACTGTGTATAATGTCACCCACAGTGCACATGTTAGAATGTATCCAAGAAGGCTCTTTGGTCTTTGTTGAGTTTTTGGTTCCGGGAAATCAGTAGTGTTATATGTGTTTTTGTGCAAAATACTTGTATATAAAGACTCCAAATGAGTCACCAAATATGTGGAGTTAAAGGGACAGTGTACTGTAAAACTGTTTTTCCCTTACTATTGGCTAGATTACAAGTTTTGCATTAGAGGCTATGCGGTGCTAACAAGCAGTTTATGCTCACCACTCACAGACAGCGCTGGTATTACGGGTTTTTAAAAACCCAGCGTTAAAAGACGAGAAGTGAGCGTTGAGCAAAATTTTGCTCATTACCGCACTCCAATACCAGCGCTGCTTAAAGGGACAGTTTACTCAAACATTTTCTCCCCTTTAATTTTTTCCCAATGATCCACTTTACCTGTTGGAGTGTATTACATTGTTTACAACTATTTCCTTTACCCTCATATGGGCATTTGAAATAATTTATTTAGCCTGGGGTATCCCCACCCATCCTGAAAGTTTTTGGCCTCGAGGCCAAGCTGTGTTAACGCAGCCAGTAGAAGAAATTACACTCCCAGGGGGTTATAGAAGAGATAAGGTAATAAAATGTTAATTTTCCATTGTTCTCTCCAAGTATTGGTGATTTGTTTATGGACAGATATAAGATAAAGAAGCAGGTATATTTACACAATGTGATAAAGTAATGAGATCTGATTATACCTACAAGCTCAACCCATTTTATTAGGTTGTGGCTTCAAAACACAAAATCTGCTAATTCATATACACAAATAAGCCTTAAAAAAGCTAATCTCATCCTCTTTTTACTCTGCATCTGATAAAAAAAAGTAATTGGAAACACATTAAGGGAGAAACAATTTTATAGTGTACTGTCCCTTTAAGTCAGCGGTAAGCTAGTGTAACGAGCTCGTGCACGATCTCCCCATAGGAATCAACGGGGAGAGCCGGCTGAAAAAAAGTCTAACACCTGCAAAAAAGCAGCGTTTAGCTCCTAACGCAGCCCCATTGATTCCTATGGGGAAATAAAATTTATGTCTGCACCTAACACCCTAACATGAACCCGAGTCTAAACACCCCTAATCTTACACTTATTAACCCTTAATCTGCCACCCCCGACATCGCCAACACCTACATTTATATTATTAACCCCTAGTCTGCCGCTCCGGACACCGCCGCCACCTACATTATACTTATGAACCCCTAATCTTCTGCCCCCAACATCGCCGACACCTACATTATATTTATTAACCCCTAATCTGCTGCCCCCAAATGTCTACGCAACCTACCTACACTTAATAACCCCTAATCTGCCGCCCCAACGTCGCTGCCACTATAATAAACATATTAACCCCTAAACCTAAGTCTAACCCTAACCCTAACCCCCCCTAATTTAAATATAATTTAAAAAAATCTAAATAAAATTACTATAATTAACTAAATTATTCCTATTTAAAAGTAAATACTTACCTATAAAATAAACCCTAAGCTAGCTACAATATAACTAATAATTACATTGTATCTAGTTTAGGGTTTATTTTTATTTTACAGGCAAGTTTGTATTTATTTTAACTAGGTAGAATAGTTACTAAATAGTTCTTAACTATTTAATAAACTACCTAGCTAAAATAAATACAAAAGTACCTGTAAAATAAAACCTAACCTAAGTTACAATAACACCTAACACTACACTATAATTAAATTAATTCCCTAAATTAAATACAATTAAATACAATTAAATAAAATTAGCTAAAGTACAAAAAAAACAAACACTAAATTACAGAAAATAATAAACAAATTACAAGATTTTTAAACTAATTACACCTAATCTAATCCCCCTAACAAAATAAAAAAGCCCCACCAAAATAAAAAAAGCCCTACCCTACACTAAATTACAAATAGCCCTTAAAAGGGCCTTTTGCGGGGCATTGCCTCAAAGTAATCAGCTCTTTTACCTGTAAAAAAAATTACAAATCCCCCCCAACATTAAAACCCACCACCCACACAACCAACCCTACTTTAAAACTCACCCAATACCCCCTTAAAAAATCCTAACACTAACCCCTTGAAGATCACCTTATCGGGAGAAGTCTTCATCCAACCGGGCTGAAGTTCTCAACAAATCCGGCAGATGTGGTCCTCCAGACGGGCAGAAGTCTTCATCCAGACGGCATCTTCTATCTTCATCAATCCGGCACGGAGCGGGTCCATCTTCAAGACATCCGACGTGGAGCATCCTCTTCTTTCCACGGCGACTGAAGAATGAAGGTTCCTTTAAGTGATGTCATCCAAGATGGCATCCCTTAGATTCCGATTGGCTGAGAATTCTATCAGCCAATCGGAATTAAGGTAGGAAAAATCCTATTGGCTGATTGCATCAGCCAATAGGATTGAGCTGGCATTCTATTGGCTGTTCAATCAGCCAATATAATGCCAGCTCAATCCTATTGGCTGATTGCATCAGCCAATAGGATTTTTTCTACCTTAATTCTGATTGGCTGATAGAATTCTATCAGCATATCGGAATTGAAGAGACGCCATCTTGGATGATGTCACTTAAAGGTACCTTCATTCTTCAGTCACCATGGAAAGAAGAGAATGCTCCACGACGCATGTCTTGAAGATGGACCCGCTCTGTGCTGGATGGATGAAGATAGAAGATGCCGTCTGGATGAAGATTTCTGCCCGTCTGGAGGACCACTTCGCCCGGCTTGGATGAAGACTTCACCCGGCTTCGTTGAGGACTTTGGCCCGGTTGGATGAAGACTTCTCCCGGTAAGGTGATCTTCAAGGAGTTAGTGTTAGGTTTTTTTAAGGGGGTATTGGGTGGTTTTTAGAGTAGGGTTGGTTGTGTGGGTGGTGGGTTTTAATGTTGGGGGGGGATTTGTAATTTTTTTTACAGGTAAAAGAGCTGATTACTTTGAGGCAATGCCCCGCAAAAGGCCCTTTTAAGGGCTATTTGTAATTTAGTGTAGGGTAGGGCTTTTTTTATTTTCGTGGGGCTTTTTTATTTTGTTAGGGGGATTAGATTAGGTGTAATTAGTTTATTATTTATTTATTATTTTCTGTAATTTAGTGTTTGTTTTTTTTTGTACTTTAGCTAATTTTATTTAATTGTATTTAATTGTATATAATTTAGGGAATTAATTTAATTATAGTGTAGTGTTAGGTGTTAGTGTAACTTAGGTTTTATTTTACAGGTAAATTTGTCTTTATTTTAGCTAGGTAGTTTATTA